>NC_044565.1:45982927-46012885 GCF_007565055.1 Rhinopithecus roxellana | reverse complement strand
GTGATGGAAAGGAGCCCTTCTCCGTTTCCTCAAAGACAGTGTTTATGGACTGCTCCAGAAACATAAGGTAACGCCGTGAGATGAATTCACACATCACCAAGAAGTTTCTAAGAAAGCTTTTTTCTAGTTTTCATCTGAGCATATTTCCTTTGTCTCCGTAAGCTTCATTGCGCTAAGTGTCCCATTGCAGATTTCAAGAAAACTGTGTTAGCAAACTGATCACTGAAGAGAAACGTGTAACTCTGTGAATTGCATTCATACATAGTGTATTTTTCCAGAAGGCTTCTTTCCTGTTTTTATCTGAAGATATTTCCTTTTCCCCCATAGCCCTCAATGAGCTCCGAAATATCACTTTGCATAATCCACGACAACAGTGTTAGCAAACTGTTCCAAGAAGGTAAGGGTGGAACTCTGTGTGATGAAGTCCCACATCAGAAAGCAATCTCTCAGAAAGCTTCTCTCTAGTTATTCTCTGAGGATATTTCCTTTTTCACAATGGGCTCCAAAGGGCTCCCAAATATCACATTGCAGATTCCACGAAAAGATTGTTAGCAAACTGCTTCATGAAGACGAAGTTGTAACTCTTGAGAGGAATCCACAGATCACAAAGAAGTTTCTCAGAAAGCTTCTTTCACGTTTTGAATTTATGATATTTCCTTTATCAGCGTAGACCTCAATGAGACGGAAAGTAGCCCTACCGAGGTTCCTCAAAGACAGTGTTAATGTACTGTTATACATCGAAGTGCATCTTCCCATCAAGCTTCTTTCCAGTTTTTATCTGAAGATATTTCCTTATTCACCATAGCCTTCAATGAGCTCCCAAATATCACTTTGAAGAATAAACGACAACAGTGTTAGCAAACTCTTCAAGAAGGGAAGGGTGGTACTCTGTTTGATGAAGTCACACATCAAAAGAAATCTCTCCGAAAGCTTCTCCTAGCTATTCTGAGGATATTTTCTTTTTCAAAATGGGCCCCAATGGGCTCCCAAATATCACTTTGCAGATTCCACGAGAAGAGTGTTAACAAACTGCCTCCTGAGGAATAAGTTATAACTCTGTGAGATGAATTCACACATCACCAAGAAATTTCTGAGAAAACTTCTTTCTACTTTTCATATGACGATAATTCCTTTGTCACCGTAAGCTTCATTGCGCTAAGAAGTATCCCATTGCAGATTTCAAGGAAACTGTGTTAGCAAACTGATCACTGATGAGAAACGTGTCACTATGTAAGTTGCATTCACACATCGCAAAGCAGTTTCTAAGAAGACTTCTTTCTAATTTTCATCTGAGGATATTTCCTTTGTCACCATAAGCTTATTGCGCTAAGAAGTATCCCATTGCAGATTTCAAGAAAACTGTGATAGCAAACTGATAACTGAAGAGAAAGTGTAACTCTTTGAGTTGCATTCATACACCGATGTGCATTTCCCAGAAGGCTTCTTTCCAGTTGTATCTGAAGATATTTCCTTTTCACCATAGCACTCATTGAGCTCCCAAATATCACTTTGCAGAATCCACGACAACAGTGTTAGCAAACTGTTCCAGAAGGAAAGGTTGGAACTTTGTGTGATGAAGTCCACAATCAGAAAGCAATCTCTCAGAAAGCTTCTCTCTAGTTAGTCTCTGAGGATTTTCCTTTTTCACAATGGGCCCCAAAGAGCTCCCAAATATCACTTGGGCACTTTCCACGAAAAGACTGTTAGCAACTGCTTCCTGAGGACAAATTTGCAACTCTGTGAGATGAATTCACAGATCACAAAGAAGTTTCGCAGAAAGCTTCTTTCACGTTTTTGAACTGATGATATTTCCTTTATTAGCGTAGGCCTCAATGTGATGGAAAGTAGCCCTTCTCAGGTTCCTCAAGACAGTGTTAATGGACTGTTCCAGGAAACATAAGTGAAACTCTGTGAGATGAATTCACGCATCACCAAGAAGTTTCTTAGAAAGCTTCTTTCTAGTTTCCATCTGAGGATATTTCCTATGTCACCATAAGCCTCATTGCGCTAAGCAGTATCGCATTGCAGATTTCAAGAAAACTGTCCTGAGCAAACTGATAATTGAAGAGAACCTGTAACTCTGTGAGTTGCATTCACAGATGGCAATGCAGTTTCTCAGAAAGCTTCTCTTTAGTTATTATGTGAGTATACTTCCTTTTTCACCGTGACCCTCAATGAGCTCAGAAATATACCTTTTCAGAATCCACGACAACAGTGCTAGCAAAATGTTCCAAGAAGGGAAGGGTGGATTCTTTGTGATGAAGTCACACATCAGAAGGCAAACTCTCAGAAAGCTTCTCTCTAGTTAGTTATGTGAGGATATTTCCTTTTCACCATGGGCCCCTATGGGCTCCAAAATATCACTTTTCCAGATTCCACGAAAGAGTGTTAGCCAACTGCTTCTTGAAGTCTAAGTTATAAGTCTTTGAGATGAACTCAGAGATCAGAAAGAAGTTTCTCAGAAAGCTTCTTTCACGTTTTGAAGGGATGAAATTTCCCTTATCAGCGTAGGCCTCAAAGCGATACAAGGAAGCCCTTCTCAGGTTCCTCAAAGACAGTGTTTAATGGACTCTGCCAGGAACCATAAGGGTAACTCTGTGAGATGAATTCACACATCACCAGAAGTTTCTAGGAAAGGGTTCTCTCTAGTTTCCATCTGAGGATATTTCCTTTGTCACCCTAAGCTTCATGGCACTAAGAAGTATCCCATTGCAGATTTCAAGAAACTGTGTTAGCAAACTGATCACTGAAGAGAAACGCGTAACTCTGTGAGTTGCATTCATACATCGAAGTGCATTTTCCCAGAAGGCTTCTCTCCAGTTGTTATCTGAAGATATTTCCTTTTTCCCATAGCTCTCAATGAGCTCCCAAATATCACTTTGCAGAATCCACGACAACAGTGTTAGCAAACTGTTTCCAAGAAGGGAAGGATGGAACTCTCTCTGATGAAGTCACACATCAGAAAGCAATCTCTCAGAAGACTTCTCTCTAGTTATTATCTGAGGATATTTCCTTTTTCACAATGGGCCCCAATGTGCTCCCAAATATCACTTTGCAGATTCCAAGAAAAGACTCTTAGCAACTGCTTCATGAGGACTAAGTTGTAACTCTGTGAGATGAATTCACAGATCACAAAGAAAGTTCTCAGAAAGCTTCTTTCACGTTTTGAATTTATAATATATCGTTTATCAGCATACGCCTCAATGCGATGGAAACGTAGCCCTTCTCAGGGTTCCTCAAAGACAGTGTTAATGGACTGCTCCAGGAAACATAAGTGTAACTCTGTGAGATGAATTCACACATCACCATGGAGGTTCTAACAAAGTTTCTTTCTATTTTCCATCTGAGGTATTTCCTTTATCACCCTAAGCTGCTGTGCGCTAAAAAAGATCACATTGCAGATTTCAGAAAACTGAGTTAGAAAACTGATCACTGAAGAGAAACGTGTAACTCTGTGAGTTGCATTCATACATCGAAGTGCATTTTCCCAGAGGCTTCTTTCCAGTTTTAATGTGAAGATATTTCCCTTTTTCACCATTGCACTCAATGAGCTCACAAATATCACTTTGCAGAATCCACGAACATCAGTGTTAGCAAACTGTTCCAAGAAGGGAAGGGTGGAACTCTGTGTGATGAAGTCGCACATCAGAAAGCAATCTCTCGAAAGCTTCTCTCTAGTTATAATGTGAGGATATTCCTTTTTCACCATGGGCCCCACTTGGCTCCCAATATCCCTTTGCAGATTCCAAGAAAAGAGTGTTAGCAAACTGCTTCGTGAAGACTAAGTGTAACCCAGTGAGACGAATTCATAGATCACAAAGATGGTTTCTCAGAAAGCTTCCTTCTCGTTTCCAACTGATGATATTTCCTTTATCTGCGTAGGCCTCACTGCGATGGAAAGTAGCCCTTCTTCAGGTTCCTCAAAGACAGTGTAAATGGACTGTTCCAGGAAACATGAGTGTAACACTGTGAGAAGAATTCACACATCACCAAGGAGTTCTAGGAAAGCTTCTTTCTAGTTTCAATCTGAGCATATTTCCTTTGTCCCCGTAAGCTTCATTGTGCTAAGATGTATCCCATTGCAGATTTCAAGAAAACTTTGTTAGTAAACTGATCACTGAAGAGAAACGTGTAACTCTTTCAGTTGCTTTTATACATTGAAGTGCATTTTTCGAAGAAGGGTTCCTTCCACTTTGTATCCGATGATATTTCCTTTTTCACTATAACACTCAAAGAGCTCCCAAATATCACTTTGCAGAATCCCAACAGTGTTAGCAAATCTTCCAGAAGGGGAGGGTGGAACTCTCCGTGATGAAGTCATACCATCAGAAAGCAATCTCACAGAAAGCTTCTATCTAGTTATTCTCTGAGGATATTTCGTTTTTCACAATGGGCCCCAATGGGCTCCCAAATATCACTTTGTAGATTCCACGAAAAGACTGTTAGCAAACTGCTTCCTGCAGGACTAAACTGTAACTCTGTGAGATGACTTCACAGATCACAAAGAAGTTCTCAGAAAGGATCTCTCACGTTTTCAACTGACAAATATTCCTTTATCAGCGTTAGGGCTTCACTGCCGATGGAAACTAGCCCTACTTCATGTTCCTCACGAGACAGTGTTAATGGACTGATTCAGGAATCATAAGCTGTAAATCCGTGAGATGACTTCACACATCATAAAGCAAGTTTCTAGATAGTTTCTTTCTCCAGTTTTCATCTACGGATCTTTCCATTTGTCAACGGTAAGCTTAATGGCCGCTATAAACGTATCCTCCCATTGCAGATTTCAAGAACAACTGTGTTAGCAAAACCTGATCAATGGCAGAGGTAAAGTTGTAACTCTGGTGAGTTGAATTCATTAACATTGAAGTGCATTTTCCCAGAAGAGCTTCTTTCCAGCTTTTTATCTGAAGATATTTCCTTTTTCACCATAGACTCAATGAGCTCCGAAATATCACTTTGCGAATCCACGACATTCAGTGTTAGCAAACTGTTCCAAGAAGGGAAGGGTGGAACGCTGTGTGGATGCAAGTCGCACATCAGAAAGCAATCTCTCAGAAAGCTTCTCTCTAGTTTATTCTCTGAGGATATTTCCTTTTTCACCATGGGCCCCAATTGGCTCCCAAATATCCCTTTGCAGATTCCAAGAAAAGAGTGTTAGCAAACTGCTTCGTGAAGACTAAATTGTAACCCTGTGAGACGAATTCAGAGGTCACAAAGATGTTTCTCAGAAAGCTTCCTTCACGTTTTGAAGCGATGATATTTCCTTTATCAGCGTAGGCCTGAATGCGATGGAAAGTAGCCCTTCTCAGGTTCCTCAAAGATAGTGTAAATGGAATCTTCCAGGAAACATAAGTGTAAATCTGTGAGAAGAATTCACCCATCACCAAGGAGTTTCTAGTAAAGCTTTCTAGTTTCCATCTGAGCATATTCTCCTTTGTCCCCCTAAGCTTCATTGTGCTAAGAAGTATCCCATTGCCATATTTCAAGAAAAACTGTGTTAGCAACTGATTACTGAAGAGAAACGTGTAACTCTTTGAGTTGCTTTCATACATTGAAGTGCATTTTCGAAGAAGGGTTCCTTCCTGTTTTGTATCTGAAGATATTTGCTTTTTCACTATAGCACTCAAAGAGCTCCCAAATATCACTTTGCAATATCCATAACAGTGTTAGCAAACTCTTCAGAAGGGAAGGGTGATGAAACTCTCCGTGACGAAGTCACACATCAGAAAGCAATCTCTCAGAAAGCTTCTCTCTAGTTATTCTCTGAGGATATTTCGTTTTTTCACCATGGACCCAATGGGCTCCCAAATATCACTTTGCAGATTCCACGAAAAGAGTGTTAGCAAACGACTTCATGAGGGCTAACTTGGAACACTGTGAGATGAATTCACAGATCCAAAGAAGTTTCTCAGAAAGCTTCTTTCACGTTTTGAACTGATGATTTTTCCTTTATGAGCGTAGACCTCAATGCGATGGAAAGTAGCCTACCCAGGTTCGTCAAAGACAGTGTTAATGGACTGTTATACATCGAAGTGCATTTTCCCAGCAGGCTTCTTTCCAGTTTTTATCTGAAGATATTTCCTTTTGACCATAGCCCCTCAATGAGCTACCAAATATCACTGTGCAGAATGCATGACAACTGTGTTAGCAACTTTTCCAAGAACGGAAAGGTGGATCTCCGTGTGATGAAATCAGACATCCGAAAGCAATCTCTCTGAAGCTTCTCTCTAGTTATTCTCTGAAGATATTTCCTTTTTCACGATGGGCCTAAAGGGTTCTCAAATATCACTTTGCAGATTCCACGAAAAGACTGTTACCAAACTGCTTCATGAGGACTGAGTTGGAATTCTGTGAGATGAATTCACAGATCCCAAAGAAGTTTCTCATAAAGCTTCTTTCATGTTTTGAATGATGATATTTCCTTTATCAGCATAGAGCTCAATGTGATGGAAAGGAGCCCTTCTCTCGGTTCCTCAAAGACAGGTGTTTATGGACTGCTACAGAAAACATAAGGGTAACGCCGTGAGATGAATTCACACATCACCAAGAAGTTTCTAAGAAGCTTTTTTCTAGTTTTCATCTGAGCATATTTCCTTTGTCTCCGTAAGCTTCATTGCGCTAAGTGTCCCATTGCAGATTTCAAGAAAACTGTGTTAGCAAACTGATCACTGAAGAGAAACGTGTAACTCTGTGAATTGCATTCATACATAGATGTGTATTTTTCCAGAAGGCTTCTTTCCTGTTTTTATCTGAAGATATTTCCTTTTCCCCCATAGCCCTCAATGAGCTCCGAAATATCACTTTGCATAATCCACGACAACAGTGTTAGCAAACTGTTCCAAGAAGGTAAGGGTGGAACTCTGTGTGATGAAGTCACACATCAGAAAGCAATCTCTCAGAAAGCTTCTCTCTAGTTATTCTCTGAGGATATTTCCTTTTTCACAATGGGCTCCAAAGGGCTCCCAAATATCACATTGCAGATTCCACGAAAAGATTGTTAGCAAACTGCTTCATGAAGACGAAGTTGTAACTCTGTGAGAGGAATCCACAGATCACAAAGAAGTTTCTCAGAAAGCTTCTTTCCACGTTTTTGAATTTATGATATTTCCCTTTATCAGCATAGACCTCAATGAGACGGAAAGTAGCCCTACCGAGGTTCCTCAAAGACAGTGTTAATTGTACTGTTATACATCGAACGTGCATCTTCCCATCAAGCTTCTTTCCAGTTTTTATTCTGAAGATTATTTCCTTATTCACCCATAGCCTTCAATGAGCTCCCAAAATATCACTTTGAAGAAGGAATAAACGGACAACCAGTGTTAGCAAACTCTTCACGAAGGGAAGGTGGTTGGTACTCTGTTTGATGAAGTCCCACATCAGAAGAAATCTTCCCGAAAGCTTCTCCTAGCTCTTTCTGTGAGGATATTTTCCTTTTTTCAAATGGGCCCCAATGGGCTCCCCAAATATTCCACTTTGCAGATTTCTCACGAGAAGAGTGTTTAACAAACTGCCCTCCTTGAGGAATAAGTTATAACTCTGTGAGATGAATTCACCACCTTCACCAAGAAATTTCTGAGAAACTTTCTTTCTACTTGTTCATATGACGATTACTTCCTTTGTCAACCGTAAGCTTCATTGCGCTAAGAAGTATCCCATTGCAGATTTCAAGGAAACTGTGTTAGCAAACTGATCACTGATGAGAAACGTGTCACTATGTAAGTTGCATTCACACATCGCAAAGCAGTTTCTAAGAAGACTTCTTTCTAATTTCCATCTGAGGATGTTTCCTTTGTCACCATAAGCTTATTGCGCTAAGAAGTATCCATTGCAGATTTCAAGAAAACTGTGATAGCAAACTGATAACTGAAGAGAAAAGTGTAACTCTTGAGTTGCATTCATACACCGATGTGCATTTTCCCAGAAGGCTTCTTTCCAGTTTGTATCTGAAGATATTTCCTTTTCACCATAGCACTCATTGAGCTCCCAAATATCACTTTGCAGAATCCACGACAACAGTGTTAGCAAACTGTTCCAAGAAGGAAAGGTTGGAACTTTGTGTGATGAAGTCACACATCAGAAAGCAATCTCTCAGAAACTTCTCTCTAGTTATTCTCTGAGGATATTTCCTTTTTCACAATGGGCCCCAAAGAGCTCCCAAATATCACTTGGCACTTTCCACGAAAAGACTGTTAGCAAACTGCTTCCTGAGGACAAAGTTGCAACTCTGTGAGATGAATTCACAGATCACAAAGAAGTTTCTCAGAAAGCTTCTTTCACGTTTTGAACTGATGATATTTCCTTTATTAGCGTAGGCCTCAATGTGATGGAAAGTAGCCCTTCTCAGGTTCCTCAAAGACAGTGTTAATGGACTGTTCCAGGAAACATAAGTGAAACTCTGTGAGATGAATTCACGCATCACCAAGAAGTTTCTTAGAAAGCTTCTTTCTAGTTTCCATCTGAGGATATTTCCTATGTCATAAGCCTCATTGCGCTAAGCAGTATCGCATTGCAGATTTCAAGAAAACTGTCTGAGCAAACTGATAATGAAGAGAAACCTGTAACTCTGTGAGTTGCATTCACAGATGCAATGCATTTCCAAAAGCTTCTCTTTAGTTATTATGTGAGTATATTCCTTTTTCACACGTGACCCTCAATGAGCTCAAATATACCTTTGCAGAATCCACGACAACAGTGTAGCAAAGTTCCAAGAAGGGAAGGGTGGAATCTTTGTGATGAAGTCACACATCAGAAGCAATCTCTCAGAAAGCTTCTCTCTAGTTTATGTGAGGATATTTCCTTTTTCACCATGGGCCCAATGGGCTCCAAATATACTTTCAGATTCCACGAAAAGATGTTAGCAAACTGCTTCTGAAGTCTAAGTTAAAGTCTTTGAGATGAATCAGATCAAAGAAGTTTCTCAGAAAGCTTCTTTCACGTTTTGAAGGATGAATTTCCTTATCAGCGTAGGCCTCAATGCGATAAAGGAGCCCTTCTCAGGTTCCTCAAAGACAGTGTTAATGGACTCCAGGAAACATAAGTGTAACTCTGTGAGATGAATTCACACATCACCAAGAAGTTTCTAGAAAGCTTCTCTAGTTTCCATCTGAGGATATTTCCTTTGTCACCCTAAGCTTCATGGCTAAGAAGTATCCCATTGCAGATTTCAAGAAAACTGTGTTAGCAAACTGATCACTGAAGAGAAACCGTAACTCTGTGAGTTGCATTCATACATCGAAGTGCATTTTCCAGAAGGCTTCTCCAGTTTTTCTGAAGATATTTCCTTTTTCACCATAGCCTCAATGAGCTCCCAAATATCACTTTGCAGAATCCACGACAACAGTGTTAGCAAACTGTTCCAAGAAGGGAAGGTGGAACTCTCTGATGAAGTCACACATCAGAAAGCAATCTCTCAGAAGACTTCTCTCTAGTTATTATCTGAGGATATTTCCTTTTTCACAATGGGCCCCAATGGCTCCCAAATATCACTTTGCAGATTCCACGAAAAGACTCTTAGCAAACTGCTTCATGAGGACTAAGTTGTAACTCTGTGAGATGAATTCACAGATCACAAAGAATTTCTCAGAAAGCTTCTTTCACGTTTTGAATTTAAATATATCGTTTATCAGCATAGCCTCAATGCGATGGAACGTAGCCCTTCTCAGGTTCCTCAAAGACAGTGTTAATGGACTGCTCCAGGAAACATAAGTGTAACTCTGTGAGATGAATTCACACATCACCATGGAGGTTCTAAAAGTTCTTTCTATTTTCCATCTGAGGATTTCCTTTATCACCCTAAGCTTCTGTGCGCTAAAAGTATCACATTGCAGATTTCAAGAAAACTGAGTTAGCAAACTGATCACTGAAGAGAAACGTGTAACTCTGTGAGTTGCATTCATACATCGAAGTGCATTTTCCCAGAGGCTTCTTTCCAGTTTTATCTGAAGATATTTCCTTTTCACCATTGCACTCAATGAGCTCCAAATATCACTTTGCAGAATCCACGACAAGTGTTAGCAAACTGTTCCAAGAAGGGAAGGGTGGAACTCTGTGTGATGAAGTCACACATCAGAAAGCAATCTCTCAGAAAGCTTCTCTCTAGTTATATGTGAGGATATTTCCTTTTTCACATGGGCCCCAATGGCTCCCAAATATCCTTTGCAGATTCCAAGAAAAGACTGTTAGCAAACTGCTTCATGAGACTAAGTTGTAACCGTGAGATGAATTCAGAGATCACAAAGATTTCTCAGAAAGCTTCCTTCGTTTCCAACTGATGATATTCCTTTATCAGCGTAGGCCTCAATGCGATGGAAAGTAGCCCTTCTCAGGTTCCTCAAAGACAGTGTTAATGGACTGTTCCAGGAAACATAAGTGTAACACTGTGAGATGAATTCACACATCACCAAGGAGTTTCTAGGAAAGCTTCTTTCTAGTTTCATCTGAGCATATTTCCTTTGTCACCTAAGCTTCATTGTGCTAAGATGTATCCCATTGCAGATTTCAAGAAAACTTGTTAGTAAACTGATCACTGAAGAGAAACGTGTAACTCTTTCAGTTGCATTTTATACATTGAAGTGCATTTTCCCAGAAGGGTTCCTTCCATTTGTATCCGATGATATTTCCTTTTTCACTAGCCTCAAGAGCTCCCAAATATCACTTTGCAGAATCCACACAGTGTTAGCAAACTTCCAGAAGGGAAGGGTGGAACTCTGTGATGAAGTCATACATCAGAAAGCAATCTCAGAAAGCTTCTATCTAGTTATTCTCTGAGGATATTTCCTTTTTCACAATGGGCCCCAATGGGCTCCCAAATATCACTTTGCAGATTCCACGAAAAGACTGTTAGCAAACTGCTTCCTGAGGACTAAATGTAACTCTGTGAGATGAATTCACAGATCACAAAGAAGTTTCTCAGAAAGCTTCCTCACGTTTTGAACTGAATATTCCTTTATCAGCGTAGGCTCAATGCGATGGAAATAGCCCTCAGGTTCCTCAAAGACAGTGTTAATGGACTGTTCCAGGAAACATAAGTGTAACTCTGTGAGATGAATTCACACATCACCAAGAAGTTTCTAAGAAGTTTCTTTCTAGTTTTCATCTAGGATATTTCCTTTGTCACGTAAGCTTATTGCACTAAGAAGTATCCCATTGCAGATTTCAAGAAAACTGTTAGCAAACTGATCACTGGAGAGAAACGTGTAACTCTGTGAGTTGCATTCATACATCGAAGTGCATTTCCCAGAAGGCTTCTTCCAGCTTTTTATCTGAAGATATTTCCTTTCTTCACCATTAGACCTCAATGAGCTCCGCAAATATCACTTTGCAGAATCCACGACATCAGTGTTAGCAACTGTTCCAAGAAGGGAAGGTGAACTCTCGTGTGATGAAGTCGCACATCAGAAAGCAATCTCTCAGAAAGCTTCTCTCTAGTTATTCTCTGAGGATATTTCCTTTTTCACCATGGGCCCCAATTGGCTCCCAAATATCCCTTTGCAGATTCCAAGAAAAGAGTGTTAGCAAACGCTTCGTGAAGACTAAATTGTAACCCCTGTGAGACGAATTCAGAGGTCACAAAGATGTTTCTCAGAAAGCTTCCTTCACGTTTTGAAGCGATGATATTTCCTTTATCAGCGCAGGCCTGAATGCGATGGAAAGTAGCCCTTCTCAGGTTCCTCAAAGATAGTGTAAATGGAATCTTCCAGGAAACATAAGTGTAACTCTGTGAGAAGAATTCACTCATCACCAAGGAGTTTCTAGTAAAGCTTTCTAGTTTCCATCTGAGCATATTTCCTTTGTCCCCGTAAGCTTCATTGTGCTAAGAAGTATCCCATTGCATATTTCAAGAAAACTGTGTTATCAAACTGATTACTGAAGAGAAACGTGTAACTCTTTGAGTTGCTTTCATACATTGAAGTGCATTTTCGCAGAAGGGTTCCTTCCTGTTTGTATCTGAAGATATTTGCTTTTTCACTATAGCACTCAAAGAGCTCCCAAATATCACTTTGCAGAATCCATAACAGTGTTAGCAAACTCTTCCAGAAGGGAAGGGTGGAACTCTCCGTGATGAAGTCACACATCAGAAAGCAATCTCTCAGAAAGCTTCTCTCTAGTTATTCTCTGAGGATATTTCGTTTTTCACCATGGACCCAATGGGCTCCCAAATATCACTTTGCAGATTCCACGAAAAGAGTGTTAGCAAACGGCTTCATGAGGGCTAAGTTGGAACACTGTGAGATGAATGCACAGATCCCAAAGAAGTTTCTCAGAAAGCTTCTTTCACGTTTTGAACTGATGATTTTTCCTTTATCAGCGTAGACCTCAATGCGATGGAAAGTAGCCTTACCCAGGTTCGTCAAAGACAGTGTTAATGGACTGTTATACATCGAAGTGCATTTTCCCAGCAGGCTTCTTTCCAGTTTTTATCTGAAGATATTTCCTTTTGCCCATAGCCCTCAATGGGCTACCAAATATCACTTTGCAGAATCCATGACAACTGTGTTAGCAAACTTTTCCAAGAACGGAAAGGTGGATCTCCGTGTGATGAAATCAGACATCCGAAAGCAATCTCTCAGAAAGCTTCTCTCTAGTTATTATCTGAAGATATTTCCTTTTTCACGATGGGCCTAAAGGGCTCTCAAATATCACTTTGCAGATTCCACGAAAAGACTGTTACCAAACTGCTTCATGCGGACTAAGTTGGAATTCTGTGAGATGAATTCACAGATCCCAAAGAAGTTTCTCATAAAGCTTCTTTCATGTTTTGAATTGATGATATTTCCTTTATCAGCATAGACCTCAATGTGATGGAAAGGAGCCCTTCTCCGGTTCCTCAAAGACAGTGTTTATGGACTGCTCCAGGAAACATAAGTGTAATGCCGTGAGATGAATTCACACATCACCAAGAAGTTTCTAAGAAAGCTTTTTTCTAGTTTTCATCTGAGCATATTTCCTTTGTCTCCGTAAGCTTCATTGCGCTAAGTGTCCCATTGCAGATTTCAAGAAAACTGTGTTAGCAAACTGATCACTGAAGAGAAACGTGTAACTCTGTGAATTGCATTCATACATTGAAGTGTATTTTTCCAGAAGGCTTCTTTCCTGTTTTTATCTGAAGATATTTCCTTTTCCCCCATAGCCCTCAATGAGCTCCGAAATATCACTTTGCATAATCCACGAAAACAGTGTTAGTAAACTGTTCCCAAGAAGGTAAGGGTGGAACTCTGTGTGATGAAGTCCCACATCAGAAAGCAATCTCTCAGAAAGCTTCTCTCTAGTTATTCTCTGAGGATATTTCCTTTTTCACAATGGGTTCCAAAGGGCCCCCAAATATCACATTGCAGATTCCACGAAAAGATGGTTAGCAAACTGCTTCATGAAGACGAAGTTGTAACTCTGTGAGAGGAATTCACAGATCACAAAGAAGTTTCTCAGAAAGCTTCTTTCACGTTTTGAATTTATGATATTTCCTTTTATCAGCGTAGACCTCAATGAGATGGAAAGTAGCCCTACCGAGGTTCCTCAAAGACAGTGTTAATGGACTGTTATACATCGAAGTGCATCTTCCCAGCAAGCTTCTTTCCAGTCTTTGTCTGAAGATATTTCCTTATTCACCATAGCCTTCAATGAGCTCCCAAATATCACTTTGAAGAATAAACGACAACAGTGTTAGCAAACTCTTCCAAGAAGGGAAGGGTGGTACTCTGTTTGATGAAGTCACACATCAGAAAGAAATCTCTCCGAAAGCTTCTCCTAGCTATTCTCTGAGGATATTTTCTTTTTCAAAATGGGCCCCAATGGGCTCCCAAATATCACTTTCCAGATTCCACGAGAAGAGTGTTAGCAAACTGCCTCCTGAGAAATAAGTTATAACTCTGTGAGATGAATTCACACATCACCAAGAAATTTCTGAGAAAACTTCTTTCTACTTTTCATATGACGATAATTCCTTTGTCACCGTAAGCTTCATTGCGCTAAGAAGTATCCCATTGCAGATTTCAAGGAAACTGCGTTAGCAAACTGATCACTGATGAGAAACGTGTCACTATGTAGTTGCATTCACACATCGCAAAGCAGTTTCTAAGAAGACTTCTTTTCTAATTTCCATCTGAGGAGTTTTCCTTTGTCACCATAAGCTGTATTGCGCTAAGAAGTATCCTATTGCAGATTTCAAGAAAACTGCTGATAGCAAACTGATAACTGAAGAGAAACGTGTAACTCTGTGAGTTGCATTCATACACCGATGTGCATTTTCCCAGAAGGCTTCTTTCCAGTTTGTATCTGAAGATATTTCCTTTTCACCATAGCACTCATTGAGCTCCCAATATCACTTTGCAGAATCACGACAACAGTGTTAGCAAACTGTTCCAAGAAGGAAAGGTTGGAACTTTGTGTGATGAAAGTCACACATCAGAAAGCAATCTCTCAGAAAGCTTCTCTCTAGTTATTCTCTGAGGATATTTCCTTTTTCACAATGGGCCCCAAAGAGCTCCCAAATATCACTTGGCACTTTCACGAAAAGACTGTTAGCAAACTGCTTCCTGAGGACAAAGTTGCAACTCTGTGAGATGAATTCACAGATCACAAAGAAGTTTCTCAGAAAGCTTCTTTCACGTTTTGAACTGATGATATTTCCTTTATTAGCGTAGGCACTCAAGTTGATGGAAAGTAGCCCTTCTCAGGTTCCTCAAAGACAGTGTTAATGGACTGTTCCAGGACAATAAGTGAAACTCTGTGAGATGAATTCACGCATCACCAAGAAGTTTCTTAGAAGCTTCTTTCTAGTTTCCATCTGAGGATATTGTCCTATGTCACCATAAGCCCTAATTGCGCTAAGCAGTATCGCATTGAGATTTCAAGAAAACTGTGTTAGCAAACTGATCACTGAAGAGAACCGTGTAACTCTGTGAGTCGCATTCATACATCGAAGTGCATTTTCACAAAAGGGTTCTTTCCAGTTTTATCTGAAGGTATTTCCTTTTCACCATAGCCCTCAATGAGCTCCCAAATATCACTTTGCAGAATCCACGACAACAGTGTTAGCAAACTGTTCCAAGAAGGGAAGGGTTGAGCTCTGTGTGATGAAGTCACAGCATCAGAAAGCAATCTCTCAGAAGGCTCTCTCTAGTTATTCTCTGAGGATATTTCCTTTTTCACCATTGGGCCCAATGGGCTCCAAATATCACTTTGCAGATTCCACGAAAAGAGTGTTAGCAAACTGCTTCCTGAAGTAAGTTGTAACTCTGTGAGATGAATCAGAGCAAAGAAGTTTCTAAGAAAGCTTCTTTCACGTTTGAACTGTTGAATTTCCTTATCAGCGTAGGCCTCAATGCGATGGAAAGCCCTTCTCAGGTTCCTCAAAGACAGTGTTAATGGACTGTTCCAGGAAACAAAGTGTACTCTGTGAGATGAATTCACACATCACCAAGAAGTTTCTAAGAAAGCTTCTCTAGTTTCCATCTGAGGATTTTCCTTTGTCACCGTAAACTTCATGGCACTAAGAAGTATCACATTGCAGATTTCCAGAAAACTGTGTTAGCAAACTGATCACTGAAGAGAAACCTGTAACTCTGTGAGTTGCCTTCATACATCGAAGTCATTTTCACAGAAGGCTCTCCAGTTTTATCTGAATTTTCCTTTTTCACCATGCTTCAATGAGCTCCCAAATATCACTTTGCAGAATCCACGACAACGTGTTCGCAAACTGTTCCAAGAAGGAAGGGTGGAACTCTGTGATGAAGTCACACATCTGAAAGCAATCTCTCAGAACTTTCTCTAGTTATGATCTGAGGATATTTCCTTTTTCACATTGGCCCAATGGGCTCCAAATATCACTTTGCAGATTCCACGAAAGACTGTTAGCAAACTGCTTCATGAGGACTAAGTTGTAATTCTGTGAGGTGAATTCACAGATCACAAAGAAGTTTCTCAGAAAGCTTCTTTCACTTTTGAACTGATATTATTTATCAGCAGCGCCTCAATGCGATGGAAGTAGCCTTCTCATTCCTCAAAGACAGTGTTAATGGACTGCTCCAGGAAATAAGTGTAACTCTGTGAGATGAATTCACACATCACCAAGAGTTCTAACAGCTTTTTTCCATTTTCCTCTGAGTATTTCCTTTGTCACCTAAGCTTCATTGCCTAAAAGTATCACTGCAGATTTCAAGAAAACTAGTTAGCAAACTGATCACTGAAGGAAACGTGTAACTCTGTGAGTTGCATTCCTACATCGAGTGCATTTTCCCAGAGGCTTCTTTCCAGTTTTATGTGAAGATATTTCCTTTTTCACCATAGCCCTCAATGAGCTCCAAATATCACTTTGCAGAATCCACGACAACAGTGTTAGCAAACTGTTCCAAGAAGGGAAGGGTGGAACTCTGTGTGATGAAGTCACACATCAGAAAGCAATCTCTCAGAAAGCTTCTCCTAGTTATATGTGAGGATATTTCCTTTTTCACCATGGGCCCCAATTGGCTCCCAAATATCCTTTGCAGATTCCAAGAAAGAGTGTTAGCAAACTGCTTCGTGAAGACTAAGTTGTAACCCGTGAGACGAATTCAGAGATCACAAATGTTTCTCAGAAAGCTTCCTTCTCGTTTCCAACTGATGATATTTCCTTTATCTGCGTAGGCCTCAATGCGATGGAAAGTAGCCCTTCTCAGGTTCCTCAAAGACAGTGTAATGGACTGTTCCAGGAAACATGAGTGTCACTGTGAGAAGAATTCACACATCACCAAGAGTTTCTAGAAAGCTTCTTTCTAGTTTCAATCTGAGCATATTTCCTTTGTCCCCGTAAGCTTCATTGTGCTAAGATGTATCCCATTGCAGATTTCAAGAAAACTTTGTTAGTAAACTGATCACTGAAGAGAAACGTGTAACTCTTTCAGTTGCTTTTATACATTGAAGTGCATTTTCGGAAGGGTTCTTCCACTTTGTATCCGATGATATTTCCTTTTTCACTATAACTCAAAGCTCCCAAATATCACTTTGCAGAATCCACAACAGTGTTAGCAAAATCTTCCAGAAGGGAGGGTGGAACTCTCCGTGATGAAGTCACACATCAGAAAGCAATCTCACAGAAAGCTTCTATCTAGTTATTCTCTGAGGATATTTCGTTTTTCACAATGGGCCCCAATGGGCTCCCAAATATCACTTTGTAGATTCCACGAAAAGACTGTTAGCAAACTGCTTCCTGAGGACTAAGTAACTCTGTGAGATGACTTCACAGATCACAAAGAAGTTTCTCAGAAAGCTCTCTCACGTTTTCAACTGAAATATTCCTTTATCAGCGTAGGCTTCAATGCGATGGAAACTAGCCCTACTCAGGTTCCTCAAAGACAGTGTTAATGGACTGTTCCAGGAATAAAGTGTAAATCAGTGAGATGAATTCACACATCACTAAGAAGTTTCTAAGATAGTTCTTTCCAGTTTTCATCTAGGATATTTCCTTTGTCACGTAAGCTTAATTGCGCTAAAACGTATCCCATTGCAGATTTCAAGAAAACTGTGTTAGCAAACTGATCACTGGAGAGAAACGTGTAACTCTGTGAGTTGAATTCATACATTGAAGTGCATTTTCCCAGAAGGCTTCTTTCCAGTTTTTATCTGAAGATATTTCCTTTTTCACCATAGACCTCAATGAGCTCCGAAATATCACTTTGCAGAATCCACGACATCAGTGTTAGCAAACTGTTCCAAGAAGGGAAGGGTGGAACTCTGTGTGATGAAGTCGCACATCAGAAAGCAATCTCTCAGAAAGCTTCTCTCTAGTTATTCTCTGAGGATATTTCCTTTTTCACCATGGGCCCCAATTGGCTCCCAAATATCCCTTTGCAGATTCCAAGAAAAGAGTGTTAGCAAACTGCTTCGTGAAGACTAAATTGTAACCCTGTGAGACGAATTCAGAGGTCACAAAGATGTTTCTCAGAAAGCTTCCTTCACGTTTTGAAGCGATGATATTTCCTTTATCAGCGTAGGCCTGAATGCGATGGAAAGTAGCCCTTCTCAGGTTCCTCAAAGATAGTGTAAATGGAATCTTCCAGGAAACATAAGTGTAACTCTGTGAGAAGAATTCACCCATCACCAAGGAGTTTCTAGTAAAGCTTTCTAGTTTCCATCTGAGCATATTTCCTTTGTCCCCCTAAGCTTCATTGTGCTAAGAAGTATCCCATTGCATATTTCAAGAAAACTGTGTTAGCAAACTGATTACTGAAGAGAAACGTGTAACTCTTTGAGTTGCTTTCATACATTGAAGTGCATTTTCGAAGAAGGGTTCCTTCCTGTTTGTATCTGAAGATATTTGCTTTTTCACTATAGCACTCAAAGAGCTCCCAAATATCACTTTGCAATATCCATAACAGTGTTAGCAAACTCTTCCAGAAGGGAAGGGTGAAACTCTCCGTGACGAAGTCACACATCAGAAAGCAATCTCTCAGAAAGCTTCTCTCTAGTTATTCTCTGAGGATATTTCGTTTTTCACCATGGACCCAATGGGCTCCCAAATATCACTTTGCAGATTCCACGAAAAGAGTGTTAGCAAACGACTTCATGAGGGCTAACTTGGAACACTGTGAGATGAATTCACAGATCCCAAAGAAGTTTCTCAGAAAGCTTCTTTCACGTTTTGAACTGATGATTTTTCCTTTATGAGCGTAGACCTCAATGCGATGGAAAGTAGCCTTACCCAGGTTCGTCAAAGACAGTGTTAATGGACTGTTATACATCGAAGTGCATTTTCCCAGCAGGCTTCTTTCCAGTTTTTTATCTGAAGACCCAGGTTCGTCAAAGACAGTGCTTAATGGACTGTATTAACATCGAAGTGCATTTCCCAGCAGCTCTTTTCAGTGTTTATTCTGACAGATATTCCTTTGCCCATAGCCATCAATGAGCTCCCAAATATCACTTTGCAGGAATCCATGACAACTGTGTAGCAAATTTTCCAAGAACGGAAAGGTGGATCTACGTTGTGAGAAATCCGACATCGAAAGCAATCTTCTGAAAGCTTCTCTCTAGTATTCTCTGAAGAATTTCTTTTTCACGACGGCATAAAGGCTCTCAAATATCACTCGCAGATTCCACGAAAAGACTGTTTACAAACTGCGTCATGATGACTAAAGTTGAAATTCTGTGAGATGAATTCACAGATCCAAGACGTTTCCATAAATTCTTTCATGTTTTGAATTGATGCTATTCCTTTATTCATCATAGACCTCAATGTGATGGAAAGGAGCCCTTCTCCTTTCTCAAAGACAGTGTTTATGGACTGCTCCAGGAAAACTAATGTATCGCCATTGAGATGAACTTCACACATCACCAAGAAGTTTCTAAGAAAGCTTTTTTTCTAGTTTTCATATGTCTGAGCATATTTACTTGTCTCCGTAAGCTCATGCGCTAAGTGTCCCCATGCGATTTCAAGAAAGAAAACTGGTTAGCAAACTGATCATGAGAGAAACGTGTAACTCTGTGAATTGCATTCATACATTGAAGTGTATTTTCCAGAGGCTTCTTCCTGTTTTTATATGAGATATTTCCTTTTCCCCCATAGCCCTCAATGAGCTCTGAAAATCAATTTGCCTAATCCCGAAAACCAGTGTTAGCAAACTGTTCCAAGAAGGTAGGTAACGGTGGGACTTGTGTGATGGAGTCCCCATCAGAAGCAATCTATCAGAAAGCTTCTCTCTAGTTATTCTCTGAGGATATTCCTTTTTCACAATGGGCGCCAAGGGCTCCCAAAGATCACATTGCAGGGGGGGGGAAAAAAATTTTTTCCACGAAAAGAGTGTTAGCAAACTGCTTCATGAAGACGAAGGTTGTAACTATTTGAGAGAATTAACAGATCACAAGACGTTCTCAGAAAGCTTCTTCACGTTTGAATTTATGATCTTTCCTTTATCAGCGTAGAGCCTAAATGAGACGGAAGTAGCCTACCGAGGTTCCTCAAAGACAGTGTTAATGTATGTTATACATCGAAGGATCTTCCCATCAAAGCTTCTTTCATTTTTTATATGAAGAATTTCCTATTCACCATAGCCTTCACTGAGCTCCCAAATATCACTTTAGAATAACGACAACAGTGTTAGCAAACTCTTTCCAGAAGGGAAGGGTGGTACCTGTTGATGAAGTCAAACTCGAAAGAAATCTCTCCGAAAGCTATCCTATCTATTCTCTGAGATATTTCTTTTCAAACTGTGGCCCAAGGGGCTCCCAAATATCACTTGCAGATTCCACGAGAAGAGTGTAACAAAGCCTCATGAGGAATAGTTATAACTCTGTGAGATGAATTCACACATCACCAAGAAATTCTGAGAAAATCTTTCTACTTTTCATTATGACGATAATTCCTTTGTCACGTATAAGTTCATGCGCTAAGAAGTATCCCATTACAGATTTCAAGGAAACTGTTGTTAGCAAACAATGATCACTGCTGAGAACGGTCACTATGTAAGTGCATTCAAACATCGCAAAGCAGTTTCTAAGAAGGATTTTCTTTTAGTATTACACTGAGTATTTCCTTTGTCCCATAAGCTTATATCGCGCTAAGATGGTCATCCCATTGCAGATTCCAAGACAAACGTGATAGAAATATCACTGAAGAGAAAAGTGTGCTAACTGTCTCTTGAGTTGCATTACACTATGCACGATGCATATTTCAGAAGGCTCTTTCCAGTTTGATCTGAGAGATATTTCATTTTTCACCAACGCACTCATTGAGCGCTCCCAAATATCACTTTGCAGAATCCACGACAACGTGTTAGGCAAACTGTTCAAGAAGGAAAGGTGGAACTCTGTGTGATGAAGTCACACATCAGACGCAATCTCTCAGAAAGTCTTCTCTCTAGTTATTCTGCTGAGGATATTTCCTTTTCACAAGGCCCAAGAGCTCCCACAAATCACTTTGCATTCCACGAAAAGACTGTTAGCAAACTGCTTCCGAGAGACAAAGTTGAATCTGTGAGTGGAATTCACAGATCAAACAAGAAGTTTCTCAAGAAAGCTTCTTTCACTTTTGAACTGATGATATTTCCTATTAGCGTAGGCCCAAGGATGGAATAGCCTTTCAGTTCCCAAAGACAGTGTGCAATGACTGTTCCAGGACAATATGTGAACTCGTGAGATGATTCACGCATCACCAAGAAGTTCTCTAGAAAGCTTCTTCTTAGTTCCATCTGGGATATTCCTATTCGACCAAAGCTCACTGCGCTAAGCAGTTGCATGCAGATTCAAAGAAAAAAATTTCTATAGCAAACTGCTCACTGAGAGATAACGTGTAACTCTGTGGTCGCATTCTCTACATCGAAGTGCATTTTCACCAAAAGGTTCTTTCCAGTTTTATATCTGAAGGATATTTCCTTTTTCACCATAGCCCTCAATGAGCTCCCAAATATCACTTTGCAGAATCCACGGCAACATGTTAGCAAACTGTTCCAAGAAGGGAAGGGTTGAGTCGTGTGTGAAGTCACAATCCGAAGCAATCTCTCAGAAGCGTTCTCTCTATATCTCTGAGGATATTTCCTTTTTCACCATGGGCCCAATGGCTCAAAATCACTTTGCCAGATTCCACGAAAAGACTGGTAGCAAACTGTTCCTGAAGAGTACGTTGAACTCCGTGATGATGAATTCACGATTGCAAAGAAGATTTTAGAAAGCTTCTTTCACGGTTTGTCACTGAATATTTCCTTTCTCAGCGTAGGCCTCAATGGAAAGAAAGTAGCCCTTCTCAGGTTCCCAAAGACAGTGTTTAATTGGACTGTTCCAGGAACCAAAGTGTCACTCTGTGAGATGAATTCACACATCACCAGAAGTTTCTAAGAAGCTTCTTTCTAGTTTTCCATGAGGATTTTCCTTGTCACCGTAAACTTCATGGCGCTAAGACGTTCACATTGAGATTTCAGAAAACTTGTTAGCAAACTGATCACTGAAAGAAGAACTGTAACTCTGTGAGTTGCCTTCATACATCGACTGTCATTTCAGAAGGCTTCTTTTCCATTTATCGGAATTATTCCTTTTCACCAGGTCAATGAGCTCCCAAATATCACTTTGCAGAATCACGACAACGTGTTGAAAACTGTTCCAAGAAGGAAGGGTGGTAACTCTTGTGATGAAGTCCACACTCATGAAAGCAATCTCTCGAAATTCTTTTCTATTCTATCTGAGGATATTTCCTTTTTCACATGGGCCCACATGGGCTCCAAAATATCACTTTGCAGATTCACACGAAAGATGTTAGGCAAACTGTTCTGGGACTAAGTTGTAATCTGTGAGGTGAATTCACAGAGCACAAGAAGTTTCTCAGAAAGCTTCTTTCATTTTGAACTGAATATTTCCTTCACGCGTAGGCTCAATTCGCAGGAAGTAGCCTTCCTTCCTCAAAGACAGTGTAATGGACTGTCTAGGAACTATAGTGTAATCTGTGAGATGAAATTCACACTCACCAAGAAGTTTCTAAACAGCTTCTTTTCAGTTTCCTCTTAGTATATTTCCTTTGTCACGAAGCTCATTGCCCTAGAAGATCCCATTGCAGATTCAAGAAAACTACTGTTAGAACTTGACACTGCAGTGAGGAACGTGTAACTCTGTGATGCATCCTCATAAGCAGCTGCATTTTCCCAAGAGCCTTCTTCCCGTTTATCTGAAGATATGTTCCTTTTACCATAGCCTCAATGACTCCCAAATATCTTTGCGATCCAGACAACAGTTTAGCAAACTGTTCCAAGAAGGGAAGGGTGGAACTCTGTGTGTGAAGTCACACATCAGAAAGCATTCTCAGAAAGCTTTCTTGTTATTATTGAGGATATTTCTTTTTCACATGGGTTCCCCAATGGGCTTCCAAATTCACGTTTCCGATTCCACGAAAAGATGTTCAGCAAACTGGTCAAGAGGATCAAGTGTGCGGTAAGCTCTGTGAGATGAATACAGATCACAAAGAGTTCTAGCAAAGCTTCTTTCGCGTTTTAACTGATGATATTTCCTTTATCAGCAGGCTCAATGCGATGGAAAGTAGCATCTAGGTTCCTCAAAGAGAGTGTTAATGGACTGTTCCAGGAACATAAGTGACATCTGTGAGTGAATTCAGACATCACCAAGAAGTCTAAGAAAGATTCTTCTAGTTTTCACATCTGAGAATATTTCCGTTTCGTCACCAAGGCTCATTGCCTAAAGCTATCCCATTGCAGATTTCAAGAAAACTGTGTACAGAAACTGATCACTGAAGAGAACGTGTAACTCTGTGAGTTGCATTCATACATCGAAGGCATTTTCCCAGAAAGCTTCTTTTCCAATTATGTGAAGATATCTTCTTTCCAAAATAGCCCTAATAGAGCTCCAATATCACTTTGCAGAAATCCAGACAACCGTGTTAGCCAAACGTTCCAAGAAGGGAAGGGTGGAACCCTGTGATGAGTACACACGTCAGAAAGCATCTTCAGAAGATCTCTCTATTATTTTGAGTATTTCCTTTGACACAATGGCCCCATGGGCTCCCAAAAATCACATTTCCAGATTACACGAAAAGATTTAGCAAACTGCTTCTGAGACAAGTTGTACCTGTGAGCTTGAATCTCAAGATCAAAAGAGTTTCTCAGAAGCTTCTTTCCGATTTGAAATGATAATTTCCTCTATCAGCGTAGGCCTTAGCGATCCAAGTAGCCTTCTCAGGTTTCCTCAAGACAGTGTTAATGGACTGTCAGAAACATAAGTGTAAATCGTGAGATGATTCACACATCACCAAGAGTTTCTAAGAAGTTCTTTCTAGTTTTCATCTGAGGCATCCTTGTCGCAGTAAGTCATTGCGTATGAAGATCCATTGCAGTATGAAGAAAACGTGTTACAACTGATCATGAAGAGAAACGTTGTAACTCTGAGTTGCATTCAACATCGAAAGCATTTCTCAGAAGTGCTCTTTCATTATTATGAATAGATGTCCTTTATTCACCATAGCCCTCGCGTAGAGCTCCCCAAAATCCTTTGAAGAACACGAAAACAGTGTTAGCAAACTGTTCAGAGGAGGGTGGAACTCTGTGTGATGAATCGTCACCACAGAAAGCAACTTTCTTATCTGAGGAAATTTCCTTTTTCACCATGTCCCATATGGGCTCCCAATATCACTTTCGACTTCCACGAAAAGAGTGTTAGCCAAACTGCTCCTGAGTGCCTAAGTTAACTCGTTAGATGAATATCACAGATCACAAAGAAGATTTCATAAAGTTATTTCACGTTTTGGACGATGATATTCCTTATCAGCCTAGGCCTCCAATGCGATAAGACCCTTTCAGTCCTCAAAGAGCGTGTTAATGGACTGTCACAGAAACATAAGTGTAACTCTGTGGTGAATTCACACCTCACACGCAGTTTTAAGAAGATTTTCTGAGTTTCATTGGGTATTCCTTGTACCGTAAGCTTCCTTGCGCACGGGTCCATTGCAGATTTCCAGGAAAACTTAGGAAAACTGATCACTGAGAGCCGGTATCATCTGTGAGTTGCCATTCACACATGGCAATGCCATTTCAGAAGGCTTCATTCAGTTGATTGAAGGATATTTCTTTTTCACCAGAAGCCCAATGAGCCCCAAATATACCTTTGCAATCCACGGCAGTGTTAGCAAATACTGTTCCTAGAAGGGACGGGAAACTCTGTGTGATTGAAGTTCACACATAGCAAGTACACCCCGTTCTCAGAAAGTTTCTCTCTGGTAGTTATTCTTGTGCTAGGAGATTCCTTTTCACCAGGCCCGTATGGGCTTCCCAAATATCACTTTACAGATCCCACGAAACACGTGTAGACAAAGTTTCCTGAAGTTAAGTTTTAAGTTGTGAGATGATCTCACAGTAGAAAGAATTTCTCAGCAAGCTCTTCAAGTTTGGAACGATGAAAATTCCTTTATCAGTGTAGGCCTCAAAGCAATCCAAGGAAGCCCTTCTCAGGCTTCCTCTAATGACACGATGTTAATGGATGCTCACGAAAATAGTTCACTTGTGAGATGAATCACACATCACCAAGAAGTTTTAAGAACGCTTCTTTCTAGTTTTCATCTGTGGATATTCCTTTGTCGCAATAAGGTTTCATTGCCACTATGAAGTATTTGCCAGTTACCAGAAAACTTGTTAAACAAATGATCACTGAAAGAAACGTGAAGACTATGTGAGTTGCATTCACACCATGGCAATGTCAGTTTCTCAGAAAGCCTTCTTTAGTTCATCGTGAGGATTATTCTTTTTCACCATAGCCCTCAAGAGCACCCAAATATACCTTTGCAGAATCCACGACAAACGTGTTAGCAAACTGATCGCAAAAGGGAACGGTGGCAACTCTGTGTGAGAAGTCACACATCAGAAAGCAATCTCTCAGAAAGCTTCTCTTATTATTATGTGCAGTATATTCCTTTCACCGGGCCCTATGGGCTCCCAAATTCACTTTCCAGATTCCACGAAAAGAGTGTAGCAAACTGCTTCCTTGAAGTCTATACGTTATAAGTCTCTGTGAGAGAACTCACAGATCAGAAAGAAGATTCTCAGAAGCTTCTTTCCCGTTTTGAACCGGATTGAAATTTCCTTTCTCAGTGTAAGCCTCAAAGCAATCCAAGAAGCCCTTCTCAGGTTCCTCAACAGAAGTGTTAAATGGACTGCTCAACGAAACGATAAGTGTAAAACTCTGTGAGATGAATTCACACATACAAGAAGTTTCTAAGAAGCTCTTTCTAGTTTTCATGAGGCTATTTCCTTTGTCACCGATAAGGTTCATGCCTATGAAGTATCTAATGCAGATTTCCAGAAAACCGTGTAACAACTGATCACTGAAGAGAAACGTGAACTCTGTGAGTTGCATTACACATACGCAATGAGTAGTCTCAGAAAGCTTTCTTTAGTTATGTGAGGATATTCCTTTCTCCCATAGCCCCAGAACATCCCAAATATACCTTTGCAGTATCCACGACAACAGTTTAGCAAACTGTGCACGAAGGGAAGGGGTACTCTGTGTGTATGAAGTCACACATCAGCAAAGCAATCCTCAGAAGCTTCTCTCTAGTTATTATGTGAGGATATTTCCTTTGTTCACCATGTGCCCCTAAGGGTCTCCAAATATCACTTTCCAGATTCACACGAAAAGAGTGTTAGAAACTGCTTCTGAAGTCTAAGATATAGTCTGTGAGATGAACTCACAAGAGAAGAAGTTCTCAGAAAGCTTCTTTCACGTTTTGAAACTGATGAAATTTCCTTTATCAGCGTAGCCTCATGCGATCCAAGGAAAGCCCTTCTCGTTTCCCTCAAAGCAGTGTTAATGGACTGCCTCCCGAAACATAAGTTGTAAACTCTGTGAGATGAATTCACACATCACCAAGAAGTTTCTAAGAAGCTTCTTTCTAGTTTTCATCTGGATATTTCTTTGTCACCGTAAGGTTAATTGCTCTATGGTATCTATTGCAGTTTCCAAGAAACGTAGTTAGAAAACTGACACTGAAGAGAAACGTGTTACTTGTGAATTGCATTCCTCATGGCAATGAGTTTTCAGAAGTCTCTTTCCAGTTTGACTGAGGATATTTCTTTTACACATAGCCCTCAATGAGCTCCCAAATACTTTGCAGAATCCACGACAACAGTGTTAGCAAAACTGTTCCAGAAGGAGGGGGGAACTTGTGTGATGGTCACACATCAGAAAGCAATCTCTCAGAAAGCTTCTCTCTGTTATTATATTGAGGAAATTTCCCTTTCACCACGGGCCTAGGGCTCCCATATCACTTTCCAGATTCCACGAAAAGAGTGTTAGCAACTGCTTCCTGAAGTCTAATTATACGTCTGTGAATGAAATCACAGCTCAGAAAGAAGTTTTCAGAAGCTTCTTTCACTTTGACGGAAAGAAATTTACTTATCAGCTAGGACCTCAAGCGATCCAAATGACGCCCTTCTCAGGTTCCGAAAAGAGTGTTAATGGACTCTCCATCGAAACATAAGTGTAACTTGTGAGAGAATTCCACATAACCAAGAGTTTAAGAAGCTTCTTTATGATTTCATCTGGATATTTCCATTTGTCACCGTAAGTTCATTGCGCTATGAGTATCTATTGCCGATTTCCAGAAAACGTAAGTTAGCAAAAACTGATCACTGAAGAGAACGTGTAACTCTGTGATGCATCACTCATGGCAATGCAGTTCTCAGAAGGCTTCTTTCCAGTTTTGATCTGAGGATATTTTCTTTTTCACCATAGCCCCCAATGACTCTCAAATATACCTTGGGCGAATCCACGACAACAGTGTTCAGCAAACTGTCCAAGAAGGGAAGGTGGAACTCTGTGTGATGAAGTCACACATCAGAAGCAATCTCTCGAAAGCTTCTCTCTAGTTAATTAAGTGAAAAATATTTCCATTTTCACAGGCCCTAATGGGCTCCCAAATATCACTTTCAGATCACGAAAAGAGTGTTAGCAAACATTCCTGAAGTCAATTATAAAGTGTTGATGAACTCAACAGATCCCCCCCCCCCCCCCCAGAAAGAAGTCTTCAGAAAGTTCTTTCACGTTTGAAAAGATGAAATTCCTTTATCAGCGTTAGACTCAATGCGATCAAGAAGCCGTCTACGGTTCCTCAAAGACACTGTTTAATGACTGCTCCACGAAAAACTAAGGGTAACTATGAGGAGATGAATCCACAATCACAAGAGTTTCTAGAAGTCGCTTATAGTTTTCATCTGGATATTCCTTTGTCCGTAAGGTTCATTGCGCTAAGAGGTATCCCGTGGCTAGCGTATTTCCAGAAAAACTTAGTTAGAGCAAACTGATCACGAAGGAAACGTGTAACTCTGTGAGTTGCAACACCATGGCAATGCATTTTCTCAGAAGGCTTCTTTCAGTTTGATCTGAGATATTTCCTTTTTCACCCATAGCCTCAATGAGATCCCAAATAACTTTGCGAATGCACAACAAACAGTGTTAGCAAACTCTCAGTGAAGGAAGGGGGAACTCTGTGTGATAAGTCACACATCAGAAAGCAAGCTTCAGAAACTTCTCTCAGTTATTATGTGAGGATATTTCCTTTTTCACAATGGGCCCTAAGGGTTACCGAATATCACTTTCCAGATTCCACGAAAAGAGTGTAGCAAACTTCTCTGAAGTCTAATTTAAAGTCTTGAGATGAACTCACAGATCAGAAAGAAGTTTCTTCAGAAGCTTCTTTCACGTTTTGAACGGATGAAATTCTCTTCATGCTAGGACTCAAAGCGACCAAGGAAGAACCTCTCACGGTTCCTAAAGACAGTGTTAAGGACTGCTATACGAAACAAAAGTGTAACTCTGTGGTTGAATTCACACATCACCGAAGTGTTTTAAGAAGCTTCTTTCTAGTTTCATCTGTGGGGTATTTCTTGTTCACCGTAAGGTTCTGTGCTATGATATCTACATGCAGATTTCCAGAAACTTAGTTAGCAAACTGATCACTGAAGGAAAACGTGTAACTTCTGCGTTGCATTCAACATCATGGCAATGCAATTCTCTCAGAAGCCTTCTTTCAATTTTGATCTGAGGATATTTCTTTTCACCATAGCCTCAAAGAGCTCCCAAATATATACCTTGAGGAATCCAAGACAACAGTGTAGCAAACTGTTCCAAGGAAGGGAAGGTGGAACTCTGTGTGATGAAGTCACCATCAGAAAGCAATCTCTCAGAAGCTTCTCTCTAGTTACTTATGTGCAGGATATTTCTTTAACCATGGGCCCCTATGGCCGCCCAATATCATTTCCAGATTCCACGAAAAGAGTGTTAGCAAACTGCTCCTGAAGTCTAAGTTATAGGCTGTGAGATGAACCACAGATCAGAAAGAAGTTTCTCAAAAGCTTCTTTCACGTTTGAATGGATGAAATTTCCTTTCAGGTAGACCTCAATTGGATCAAGAAGCCCTTCTCAGTTCCTCAATACAGTGTTAATGGACTGCTCCACGAAACATAAGTTACTTTGTGAGATGCAATTCACACATCACCAAGAAGTTTTAAGAAAGCTTCTTTCTAGTTTTCTCTCTGGGACTTTCCCTTGTCCCGTAACTTCATTTGCCTAGAGTATCCAATGCAGATTTAAAGAAATTTAGTAGAAACTGATCACTGAAGAGAAACGGGTAACTCTGGAGTTGCTTCACACATGGCATGAGTTTCTCAGAGGCTTCTTTCCAGTTATGTGCGGATAGTTCCTTTTTTCACATAAGCCATCAATGAGCTCCCAAATATACCTTTGCGAATCCCACGACAACAGTGTTAGCATACTGTTCCAAGGAGGAAGGGTGGAACTCGTTGTGATGAAATCACACATCAGAAAGCAATCTCTCAGAAAGTTCCTCTAGTTTATGTGAGGATATTTCCTTTTCAACATGGGCCCCTAATGGGGCTCACAATATATCACTTCCAGATTCCACGAAAGAGTTAGCAAACTGTTCCTGAAGTCTAAGTTATAAGTCTGTGAGATGAACTCACAGATCAGAAAGAAAGTTTCAGAAATGCTTCTTTCACGTTTTGACGGATGAAATTCCTTTCTCAGCTTAGGACTCAATGCGATCCAAGGAAGCCTCTCTGATGGTCCTCGAAGACCAGGTAGGACTGCTCCACGGAAACATAAGTTGTACTCTGTGAGTGAATTCTACACATCACCTAAGAGTTTCTAAGAAGCTGCTTTCTAGTTTTCACTGTGGGTAATTCCTATTGTCACCGTAAGGTTCGTTGTGCTAACAGTATCTAATTGAGATTTTCCCAGAAAACTTGTTAGCAAACTGATCATGAGGAAGAAACGGTGACTCTGTTTGAGTTGATCAAAGATGGCATGCAATTTTCTCAGACGGCTGTCTTTCCACGTTTTTGATCTGAGGATATTCCTTTTTCAACCATAGCCTCCAAAGAGCTCCCAAATATACCTTGTGAGGAATCCAAGAAACATGTTAGCAAATGATTGCAAGGATGGGAGGTTGGAACTCGTGTGATGGAAGTCACACATCAGAAGCCA
>NC_044565.1:45961909-45982827 GCF_007565055.1 Rhinopithecus roxellana | reverse complement strand
CACATAATTGTCAGTTCACCAAGGTTGAAATGAAGGAAAAAATGTTAAGGGCAGCCAGAGAGAAAGGTTGGGTTACCCACAAAGGGAAGCCCATCAGACTAATAGCGGATCTCTCAGCAGAAACTCTAAAAGTCAGAAGAGAGTGGGGGCCAATATTCAACATTCTTAAAGAAAAGAATTTTCAAGCTAGAATTTCATATGCAGCCAAACTAAGTTTCATAAGCAAAGGAGGAATAAAATCCTTTATAAACAAGCAAATATTGAGAGATTTTGTCACCACCAGGCTTGCCTTACAAGAGCTCCTGAAGGAAGCACTAAATGTGGAAAGGAACAACCGGTACCAGCCACTGCAAAAACTTGCCAAATTGTAAAGCCCACTGATGCTAGGAAGAAACTGCATCAACTAACAAGCAAAATAACCAGCTAACATCATAGTGACAGGATCAATTTCATACATAATAATATTAACCTTAGATGTAAATGGGCTAAATGCCCCAATTAAAAGACACAGACTGGCAAATTGGATAAAGAGTCAAGACCCATCTGTGTGCTCTATTCAGGAGACCCATCTCACATGCAGAGACACACATAGGCTCAAAATAAAAGGATGGAGGAAGATCTGCCAAGCAAATGGAAAACAAAACAAAAAAAAAGCAGGGGTTGCAATTCTAGTCTCTGATAAAAGAGACTTTAAACCAACAAAGATCAAAAGAGATGAAGAAGACATTGCATAAAGGGTTTAATTCAACAAGAAGAGCTAACTGTCCTAAATATATGCACCCAATACAGGAGCATCCAGATTCTTAAGGCAAGTCCTTAGAGACCTACAAAGAAACTTAGACTCCCACACAATAATAATGGGAGAGTTAACATATCACTGTGAATATTAGATCAATGAGACAGAAGGTTAACAAGGATATCCAGGACTTGAACTCAGCTCTGCACCAAACGAACCTAATAGACATCTACAGAACTCTCCACCCCAAATCAACAGAAAATACATTCTTTTCAGCACCACATCACACTTATTCCAAAATAGACCATATCATTGGAAGTAAAGCACTCCTCAGCAAATGTAAAAGAATAGATTTCACAACAAACTCTCTCTAAGATCAAAGTGCCATCAAATTAGAACTCAGGATTGAGAAACTCAATGAAAACCACACAACTACATGGAAACTGAACAACCTGCTCCTGAATGACTACTGGGTACATAACAAAATGAAGGCAGAAATAAAGATGTTCTTTGAAATGAATGAGAACAACAACACAACATATCAGAATCGCTGGGACACATTTAAAGCAGTGTGTAGAGGGAAATTTATAGCACTAAATGCCCACAAGAGAAAGCTGGAAAGATCTAAAATCAACATCACAATTAAAAGAACTAGAGAAGCAAGAGCAAACACATTCAAAAGCTAGCAGAAGGCAAGAAATAACTAAGATCAGAGCCGAACTGAAGGAGACAGAGACAAAAAAAAAAACACTTCAAAAAAATCAGTGAATCCAGGAGCTGGTTTTTTTTAAAAGATCAACAAAATTGATAAACTGCTAGCAAGACTAATAAAGAAGAAAAGAGAGAAGAATGAAATAGACACAATAAAAAATGATAAAGGGGATATCACCAAAGATCCCACAGAAACACAAACTATCATCAGAGAGTACTATAAACACCTCCATGCAAATAAACTAGAAAATCTAGAAGAAATGGATAAATTCCTGGACACATACACCCTCCCAAGACTAAACCAGGAAGAAGGGGAATCCCTGAATACACCAATAGCAGGCTCTGAAATTGAGGCAATAATTAATAGCCTACAAACCAAAAAAAGTCCAGGAGCAGACGGATTCACAGCCGAATTCTACCAGAGGTACAAAGAGGAGCTGGTACCATTCCTTCTGAAACTATTCCAATCAATAGAAAAAGAGGGAATCCTTTCTAACTCATTTTATGAGGCCAGCATCATCCTGATACCAAAGCCTGGCAGAGACACAACAAAAAAAGAATTTTAGACCAATATCCCCAATGAATATTGATGCAAAAGTCCTCAATAAAATAACAAACTGAATAGAGGAGCACATCCAAAAGTTTATCCACCATGATCAACTTGGCTTCATCCCTGGGATGCAAGACTAGTTCAACATACACAAATCAATAAACAAAATCCATCACATAAATGAAATCAAAGACAAAAACCACATGATTATCTCAATAGATGCAGAAAAGGCCCTCAACAAAATTCAACAGTACTTCATGCTAAAAACTCTCAATAAACTAGGTATTGATGGGATGCATCTCAAAATAATAAGAACTACTTATGACAGACCCACAGCCAATATCATATTGAATGGGCAAAAACTGGAAGCATTTCCTTTGAAAACTGGCACAAGACAGGGATGCCCTATCTCACAACTGCTATTCAACATAGCATTGGAAGTTCTGGCCAGGGCAATCAGGCAGGAGAAAGAAATAAAGGGTATTCAATTAGGAAAAGAGGAAGTTAAATTGTCTCTGTTTGCAGATGACATGATTGTATATTTGGAAAATCCCATGGTCTCAGCCAAAAATCTCCTTAAGCTGATAAGCAAATTTCAGCAAAGTCTCTGGATACAAAATCAGTGTGCAAAAATCACAAGCATTCCTATATACCAATAACAGACAAACAGAGAGCCAAATCATGAATGAACTCCCATTCACAATAGCTTCAAAGAGAATAAAATAAAATACCTAGGAATCCAACTTACAAAGGATGTAAAGGATCTCTTCAAGGAGAACTACCAACTACTGCTCAACAAAATAAAAGAGGACACAAACAAAAGGAAGAACATACCATGCTCAAGGATAGGAAGAATGAATATCATGAAAATGGCCATACTGCCCAAGGTAATTTATAGATTCAATGCCATCCCCATTAAGCTACCAATGACTTTCTTCACAGAATTGGAAAAAACTGCTTTAAAGTTCATATGGAACCAAAAAAGAGACCACATTGCCAAGACAATCCTAAGCGAAAAGAACAAAGCTGGAGGCATCATGATACCTGACTTCAAACTATACTACAAGGCTCTAGTAACCAAAACAGCATGGCACTGGTACCAAAACAGAGATATAGACCAATGGAACAGAACAGAGCTCTCAGAAATAATACCACACATCTACAACCATCTGATCTTTGACAAACCTGACAAAAACAAGAAATGGGGAAAGGATTCCCTATTTAATAAATGGTGCCTGGAAATTGGCTAGCCATAAGTAGAAAGCTGAAACTGGATCCTTTCCTTACTCCTTATACGAAAATTAATTCAAGATGGATTAGAGACTTAAATGTTAGACCTAATACCATAAAAACCCTAGAAGAAAACCTAGGCAATACCATTCAGGACATAGGCATGGGCAAGTACTTCATGTCTAAAACACCAAAAGCAACGGCAACAAAAGCCAAAATTGACAAATGGGATCTAATTAAACCAAAGAGCTTCTGCTCAGCAAAAGAAATTACCATCAGAGTGAACAGGCAATCTATAGAATGGGAGAAAATTTTTGCAATCTACTCATCTGACAAAGGGCTAATATCCATAACCTACAAATAACTCAAACAAATTTACAAGAAAAAAACAAACAACCCCATCAAAAAGTGGGCAAAGGATATGAACAGACACTTCTCAAAAGAAGACATTCATACAGCCAACAGACACATGAAAAAATGCTCATCATCACTGGCCATCAGAGAAATGCAAATCAAAACCACAATGAGATACCATCTCACACCAGTTAGAATGGCAATCATTAAGAAGTCAGGAAACAACAGGTGTTGGAGAGGATGTGGAGAAATAGGAACACTTTTACACTGTTGGTGGGATTGTAAACTAGTTCAACCATTATGGAAAACAGTATGGCAATTCCTCAAGGATCTAGAACTAGATGTACCATATGACCCAGCCATCCCACTACTGGGTATATACCCAAAGGATTATAAATTAGTCTACTACAAAGACACATGTACACGTATGTTTATTGCGGCACTATTCACAATAGCAAAGACTTGGAATCAACCCAAATGTCCATCTGTGACAGACTGGATTAAGAAAATGTGGCACATATACACCATGGAATACTATGCAGCCATAAAAAAGGATGAGTTTGCGTCCTTTGTAGGGACATGGATGCAGCTGGAAACCATCATTCTTAGCAAACTATCACAAGAAGAGAAAACCAAACACCGCATGTTCTCACTCATAGGTGGGAACTGAACAATGAGATCACTTGGACTCGGGAAGGGGAACATCACACACTGGGGTCTATCATGGGGAGGGGGGAGGGGGGGGAGGGAGGGATTGCATTGGGGAGTTATACATGATATAAATGATGAATTGATGGGTGCTGACGAGTTGATGGGTGCAGCACACCAACATGGCATAAGTATACATATGTAACAAACCTGCACGTTATGCACATGTACCCTAGAACTTAAAGTATAATAAAAAAAAAAAAAAAAATAAAACAAACAAGCAAAAAAAAAAAAAAAAAAAAAAAAGTCAGGAAACAACAGGTGCTGGAGAAGATGTAGAGAAAGGAACACTTTTACACTGTTGGTGAGACTGTAAACTAGTTCAACCAATGTGGAAAACAGTGTGGCGATTCCTCAGGGACCTAGAACTAGAAGTACCATACGACCCAGCCATCCCACTACTGGGTATATACCCAAAGGATTATAAATCATGCTGCTATAAAGACACATGCACACGTATGTTTATTGCAGCACTATTCACAGTAGCAAAGACTTGGAATCAACCCAAATGTCCATCTGTGACAGGCTGGATTAAGAAAATGTGGCACATATACACCATGGAACACTATGCAGCCATAAAAAAAGATGAGTTTGTGTCCTTTGTAGGGACATGAATGCAGCTGGAAACCATCATTCTCAGCAAACTATCGCACGAACAGAAAACCAAACGCTGCATGTTCTCACTCATAGGTGGGACTTGAACAATGAGATCACCTGGATGCAGGAAGGGGAACATCAGCCTATTGTGGGAGTGGGGAAGGCACATATACACCATGGAATACTATGCAGCCATAAAAAAGGATGAGTTCATGTCCTTTGTAGGGACATGGATGAAGCTGGAAACCATCATTCTTAGTAAACTATCGCAAAGACAGAAAAGCAAACACCATATGTTCTCACTCATAGGTGGGAATTGAACAATGAGAACACTTGGACATAGGGTTGGGAACATCACACACTGTGGCCTGTCATGGAGTGGGGGTAGTGGGGAGGGATAGCATTAGGATAAATACCTAATATAAATGAGGAGTTAATGGGTGCAGCACACCAACTTGGCACATGTATACATACGTAACAAACCTGCCCATTGTGCACATGTACCCTAGAACTTAAAGTATAATATTTTTTTTAAAAAAAGGACAGAGAAAAGAAGAAGATGAAAAAAAAGCTCCTTTTTCCTAAATTTCAAGTAAGGGGCATGATAAGTTCACTCTAAATCTCCAACTTTCAACCATTTTATACCTGTAATCTCAAAATGGATAAGAGGCTTAAAAGGCATGAATTGCTGAATCTCATTTGAATGTTCTTTCAATTGTCTTTTAGTCTCAGTTTAAATATCTGTTTTCGTGGTGTGATAGCATAAGAAATTGTCCTAGATGGTTGAAGGTAGCTGTGCTCTCCACCTCTCTTCCATCTAATTATGTTAAAGAGAGAGTCTATGGTTTCTTAGGTCCTTCACACTGGTAAATTTCTCATTCTGAATGGGATTCACTGAATATAAAACAATTGCACATCTGTTGGGGGTTAGAGAGCATTGGGAAGCTATGTACACTTTCTGCCTTGTTATTTTTCTCATGTAACTTCTGTATTCCATCTTTAACAATCTCACACCTAGGAAGTGAGGACAAGTTTGCAAACTCAGATTAGCCTTTTATAGCTTGTCCAGCGTACTACAGATGAATCTAATCCAAAGAATGTAAACTCAGTGTGTCCAGTTCCGGGTCCCTTGATGATCATCAATTTTCTTCAGGAGAGGAAGGTGTCTTTATGAGTGATAGAAACCACACAGCTTAGCTCTGGGAGAAAAGGTCAATTTATCTAAGTAACCAGTTGTGTCTCATTTCCAATGAAATTGATTGGCCACTTGATAGACTATAAACAAGTCTGTAAAAATGTTTGTCAAGTGAAATGACCTGTGGTAGAATGGTTCTGTCTATAGAGTGTGGATTTTGTATGTGCACTGAGGGCAAGAAGGGTCAGGTAGTGTCCAGCTCAGAAGAAGATTTAATGAATTAAATTAAAAAACACAGGGGAAAAAACATAGACTCTGTTTGACCTCTTTCTCTGAACTTCCATGTATTTTACACTTACCTCTAGATACTTGCCTCTATTTGTATACTATACGTAAATTTCAAAAAGTATATATATATATATATATTTTCTCCTCCAATGTGTTTGAGATTATCCTAAATACCTTTGCTGTTTGGGCTACAGAATAGACCATGAAGTCTTTGTGAGAATGCAGTAGATTTTTTTTTAATCTTTGAAGTCTTGGTTCCCATTACAATATCTGAACCCTGGTATGAACTCAGTACAAGTTTTTTAAAGTGGAATAAAATTTGAATTGAATCTGTTCATGTTAAGAGTGTTCCTAGTTTTAGAGGTTGTAAGATTTCATAATAATTACAGAGTAAATTACTTAATGTTAAGATAATTGTGTGCTAGAAGAGAAAGTCAACTCATGTGGCTCTCACCTTTCACGATCAAGGCTCTTTCGAAATGGAGCCTGTGATGGAACCATCTCTTGTCTCCCCTCCTACTTTCACTTTCAGCAGAGATGAAAGATAATGAAAACAGCCACAACAATTCTTTAGGTGCTAAGGAATAAGGCGGCAGGACTGTAGCCAACAGGGCAGTGGCTGCTTTATATTTACCAATGAATTTATTATAAGGATGCTTTGAAGATGAAAATAAGTTAGACAAAAGGAAAAGTAGCAGATGGTGGTAGTCATAGTTTAGGAATAAATCAGTCCATTCAAAGGGAAGTAGAAGTACCTGATTGACATGAATTATGGTACCAAAGAAAATTAAAGTGATGGGTTTTTCTGTTATTATTTGATATTTTTAAAATATTTTTTAAATGCTGGACCTGGGAGGTAAGGTGAAATTGAAAACCATGTCCTTACATTAAAACTCTTATTTTGAACAATTTGTTTAGGATTTGGGGTGATTACAAAAAACAGAGACTTACCCGTGAAAGCAATGTGTACTGAGCATGTGGCAGGACAAACATATGAGCTAAAGCAAATCATCTCCTCTCTCCTTATTTGCCTTGTTTGTAAAATGGAGAGAATTTTATCTAGTGATCTGGAACCTTCTTTTGGTACCCAACTTAAATCCCTTTTTCCCTCCCATGGTATGCAGCAGTACTTCTATCCAGTTTAGAGTCTTCCTGTTCTGAGCAAAACAGTGAATTCATACCAATTGAGAAATAATTTTTTTCAGTTCAAAATAGGAGTCCACAGAGCATAATACTTAATAAAAAGTGAAGAAATCACTGATGGCATAATTTCTGAGATTATATCAAAAGCAGTCTTTTTTCTTTGTGGAAAATCTTTCCTTATATCCTTCAAACTGCACAGTATAGACAGGTGTCAGCTCCAGCTAGGTAAACTCCTTTAAAAAACACTATTAGGAATCAAACAGGATCCAAATGTAGTTTGGTTTCATAAAGAAAGGGATGAGTTATGTTGCAGTGGAACTCTTAGGCAATCTTAATGAAGGCATTGAAATTTAAGTAGTAATACAGGAATATTGGTAACATCAAAAATAAACATAAACCTTTTTAGCAATGACAATTGAGGAAAACAGGTATCAATAAGAAATGGATATCTCCAAATTTTCAAATGAAGTCACTTGGTTTCATACAGTCTACTGAAGTTCGAGATTTTGTAGGCTTTATTCTCTGTTTTATTTATTTGGATTGTTTTACAGTTTTTTCAGTGCTAACCTAAATGACAGTCACATGGGCAATAAGTTTTGTAAAATAAAAATTAGCTATTTTTATTTTTAAATTTATTTTTTATCTTTATTTCCAACGTTTATTTTACATTCAGGGGTACATGTGCAGGTTTGTTATAGGTAAATATGTTGCCATGGTAGTTTTCTGCACAGATCTTCCCCATCACCTAGGTATTAATTTCAGAATCTACTAGCATTAATATTCCCTAATAATCTCCCTTCTTCCACCCCCAACCCTCTGACAAGTAACAGTGTGTATTTTTCCCCCAGCATGTGTCCATGTGTTCTCATAATTTAGCTCTCACTTTTAAGTGAGAACATGCAGTATTTGGTTTTCTGGTTCTGTGTTAGTTTGGCCAAGAATTACGGGCCTCCAGCTCCATCCATGCCCCTGCAAAGGATATGATTTCATTCCTTTTATGCTGCATAGTGTTCCATAATGTATAGGTACCACATTTTTCTTTATCTAGTGTATCATTTATGAGCATTTAGGTCAATTCTATTTCTTTGCTATTGTGAATAGCATTGCAATGAGCATTCGAATGCATGTGTCTTTATAATAGAACAATTTATATTCCTTTGGGTATATATCCAATAACGGCATTGCTGAAATCAAATGGTATTCTGCCTCTAGATCTTTGAGGAATTACTACACTGTATTTTACAATGGTTGAACTAACTTACACATCCACCAATAATGTAGAAGCATTCCTTTTCTCCACAAACTCAACAGCATCTGTTGTTTTTTGACTTTTTAGTAATAGCCATTCTGACAACTGTGAGGTGATATTTCATTGTAGTTTTTATTTGCATTCTCTAATGATTAGTGATGTTGAGCTTTTTTTCCATATGTTGTTGACAGGATGTATGTCTTCTTTTGCGAAGTATCTGTTCATGTCCTTTGCCCACTTTTTTAATGGGGTTGTTTGTTCTTGTAAATTTGTTTAAGTTACTTGTAGATGCTGGATATTAGACCTTTGTCAGATGCATAGATTGCAAAAATTTTCTCTCATTTTGTAGGTTGTCTGTTTATCCTGTTGATACTTTCTTTGCTGTGCAGAAGCTCTTCAGTTTAATTAGATACCATTTGCCTATTTTTGCTTTTGTTTGCAATTGCTTTTGGCATCTTCATCATGAAATATTTGCCCAGGCCTATGTCCTGAATGGTATTGTCTAGATTTTCTTCTAGGGTTTTATAGGTTTTTGGTTTTACATTTAAGTCCTTAATCTATGTTGAGTTAATGTTTGTCTATGGTGTAAAGAAGTGGTGCAGTTTCAATCTTCAGCATATGGCTAGTCAGTTCTCCCAGCACTGTTTATTAAATATGGAATCCTTTCCCCATTGGTTTTTGTCAGGTTTGTCACAGATCAGATGGTTGTAGGTGTGCAGCCTTATTTCTGGATTCCCTATTCTGTTCCATTGGTCTATGTGTCTGTTCTTGTACCAGTACCATGATGTTTTGGTTACTGTAACCCTATAGTATTGTTTGAAGTCAGGTAGTGTAATGACTCCAGCTTTTTCTTCTTGCTTAATATTGCCTTGTCTATTTGGCCTTTTTTATTTTGGTTCTGTATGAATTTTAAAATAGTTTTTTTCTAATTTTGTGAAGAATGTCAATGGTAGTTTAATGGGAATAGCATTGAATCTATAAATTACTTTGGGCAGTATAGCCGTTTGATAATATTGATTATTTATATTCATGAGCATGGAATGTTTTTCCATTTGTTTTTGTCATCTCTGATTTTTTCGAGCATTGGTTTGTAGTTCTTCTTGAAGAGGTCCTTCACTTCCCTTGTTAGCTGTATTCCTAGGTAATTTATTCTTTTTGTGGCAATTGTGAATGGGAGTTCATTCATGATGTAGCTCTCTGCTTGCCCGCTGCTGGTTTATAGGAATGCTAGCGACTTCTGCTCATTGATTTTGTATCCTGAGGCTTTTCTGAAGTTCTTGTCAGCTTAAGAAGCTTTTGGACTGAGACAATGGGGTTTTCTAAATATATTATCATGTAATCTGCAAACAAAGATAATTCGATTTCCTCTCTTTGTACTTGAATACCCTTTATTTCTTTCTCTTGCTTGATTTCCCAGGCCAGAACTTTCAATACCATGTTGAAGTGAGACAGGGTAACCTTGCCTTGTGCTGGTTTTCAAGACAAACGATTCCAGCTTTTTGCCCATTCAGTATGATACTGGTTGTGGGTTTGTGATTTATGGCTTTTATTATTTTGTGGTATGTTCCTTCAATACCTAGTTAATTGAGAGTTTTTAACATAAAGGGATGTTGAATTTTGTTAAAGGTCTTTTCTGAATCTATTAAGATAATCTTGTGGTTTTTGTTTTTAGTTCTGTTTATGTGATTAATTGCATTTATTGATTTCTATATGTTAAAATTACCTTTCATCCCAGGGATGAAGCCTTGTTAATTGTGGTGGATAAGCTTTTTGATGCTGGTATTTTGTTGAGGATTTCTGCATTGATGTTAATCAAGGATATTGGCCTGAAGTTTTTCGTGTGTTGTATCTCTGCCAGGTTTTGGTAATACATGATGCAGGCCTCATAGAATGAGTTAGGGAGGAGTCTCTCCTTTTCAATATTTTTGGAATAGTTTCAGTAGAAATGGTACCAGCTGTACTTTGTACCTCTGGTATTGTTCATCTGTGAATCTGTCTGGTCCTGGCTTTTGTTTGTTTTTTGTTTGTTTGTTTGTTGTTTGTTTTTTGGTTGGTAGGCTACTTACTACTGCCTCAATTTCAGAACTTGTTATTGGTCTCTTCAAGTATACAATTTCTTCTTGGTTCAGTCTTGGGAGAGTGTTTGTGTACAGGAATTTATCTATTTCTTCTGGTTTAAGTGTACAAAAGTGTTTTTAATATTCTCTGTGGATGTATTTCTGTGTGGTCAATGGTAATATCCCCCTTATCATTTCTAATTGTGTTTATTTGAATCTTCTCCCCTTTCTTCTTTATTAGTCTAGCTAGCAGTCTATTTTTTTTCCAAAAAAAAAAAAAAAAAAAAACAAAAAAAAAAACAAAAAAAAAACAGCAGCTCCTGGATTTGATCTTTTGAAGAGATTTTCTTGTGTCCATCTCCTTCATTCAGCTCTCCTCTTGATTGCTTCTTGTCTTCTGCTAGCTTTGGGGTTTGTTTGCTCTTGGTTCTCTAGTTATTTTAGTTGTGATGTTGGGTTGTTAACTTGAGATCTTTCTAGCTTTTTGGTGTGAGTATTTTGTACTATAAATTTCCCTCTTAACAGTGCTTTAGCTGTGTCACAGAGATTCTGGTACATTTGTCTTTGTTTTCATTAGTTTCAAAGAACTTCTTGATTTCTGCCTTAATTTCATTATTTATCCAAAGGAGGATTTTGTTCAATGTCCATGTAGTTGTGTGGCTTTGAATGAATTTCTTAATCTTAAGTTCTAATTTGTTTGCACTGTTGTTCAAGAGACTGTTATGATTTCAGTTCTTTTACATTTGCTGAGGAGTGTTTTACTTCTGATTATATGATCAATTTTAGAGGAAGTGCTATGTAGCAATGAGAAGAATGTATATTCTGGTGTTTTGGGTGGAGATTTCTGTAGATATCTCTCAGGTCCACTTGATCCAGAGCTGAGTTCAGGTCCTAAATATTTTTTTAATTTTTTTTTGAAGATCTGTCTAATACTATCAGTGGGGTGTAAAGTCACCCACTATTACTGTGTGGGAGTCTAAGTCTCTTTGAAGATCTCTAAGAATTTGCCTTATGAATCTGGATGTTCCTGTATTGGGTACATTTATGTTTAGGATAATTAGATTTTCTTGTGGAATTGAACCCTTTACCATATGTAATGCTCTTCTTTGTCTTTTTTTTTTTTTTAATCTTTGCTGGTTTAAAGTCTGTTTTGTCAGAAACTAGGATTGCAAACCTTGCTTTTTTCTGTTTTCCATTTGCTTGGCAAATTTTTGTCCATCCCTTTATTTTGACCCTATATGTTTCTTTGCACGTGAGATGAGTCTCTTAAAGATGGCATACCAATGAGTGTTGGTTCTTTATCCAGCTTGCCACTCTGTGTCTTGTAATTGAAGCATTTATCCCATTTACATTTAAGGTTAGTACTGTTATGTGTGGATTTTTCTCCTGTCATCACGATGCTAGCTAGTTATTTTGTAGACTTGTTTATGTGGTTGCTTCATAGTGTCACTGGTCTGTGTATTTCAGTGTGTTTTGTAGTGGCTGGTAAATGGAGTCCACAGACTGACACTGCTTAGTTTCTTGGATTTAGCCCCCTTCTTTGGGATATGTATGGACCTCACACCTTGTCTGAGTGGCAGTTACCTTTGTCAGAGATCCCAGGTCTAGAGTATGTAAAGCTCCCAGGTCTCTGTGTGTTTCTGAGCAGCAGTTCTGCTGAGACTCCACACAGCTCTGTGTGTTGAACCCAAGGCCCTGGTGGAGTGGGCTCAGGAGGTGAGCTCCTGATCCATGGGTTCAAAAGGTCTATGGGATATGCATATTACCCAGGGTCACACATTTACTCACCACTTCCCTTGGCTGGAGGTGGGGGTTCTCTTTGCTCCATGTTGCTCCTGAATGGGCCATCATCTTGTCCTTCTTTCCTTCATTCTCTGTGGGTTGAGTTGTTTCCTCGATCAGTCCCAATGTGAGTACCTAGATATTTCAGTAGAAGGTGCTGTATTTACTCAACTCTTTTCTTCCTCTTCATAAATGCCGTGCACTATAGCTGCTTTTAATCAACCATCTTGATCCACCTCCCCCAAATTAGAGATTTTCAAAAGAGAACAAAGGATTTAAAGAATATGCTGAAATCTATTGAAAATGGTGAGAAAAAAAGCAGAGATGACAAAAATATAAAGACATAATATGATCAATTAGAATAGAACTTGAGAGTGGGAATTTAATAACCTCTAGACATTTTGGTGCTATGTATACAAATTCTGACTGTAAGTCCCAGCTTCAGACACAGGCCCTTATCAGTGTCTATCTATAATGCTCACATACATGCAACAATCAAGGTCAAAGTGTTAGGGCTGCATGAGGGCATATATGTAAAACTTATAGCTAGACAGGTGTCGGTATCAGACTCAACATGTGTGCACTGTTTTAATTGAAGACCAACATATTTGAGTTTTCCACATATGTATCTCTGAAGTTTTCCAGATTTATGACATTTACTCCTAGTGCAGTGTTATCCACCACCTCCCCTGATATGTCAGTAGCTCTTTGCAGGTCACTCACACACACAATATATTAGGAAATAATTTCTCTATTGTAAACCTTGTTCCTATAAACCATAAGTAAATTTTTACCAGTAAGTAGAATCTGATCATTTTTGAAGATGCATTTTAATGATATTATTCAGGTATATCAAAGACAGCTTCTACAAACACACACACACACACACACAAAGAATCTTATCTCAGGCCTATGTTAATTTCTTTCTAAAGGGTGGTAAACTTATAGAAGCTGTGAAGAGATCACCCAGTTACTGAACTGATCTTATACACTTTTTGCACAGTTGTTTGACACTGACCCTTTTACTGTAGAAAAAGTACATATTCTTGTATTTCTCTATGCTTTAGCAATGTCTTGCAGGCTTTTTAACTGGGTAAGGCATGGTCCTCAAGGAGAAACTCTTTTACTGAAACCACCAAGCAACTCATTAGCTGAAAAACTTGTAGGTGGGTGTGCTCCAGGGCACTAACAGATGGTTTAATTGGTTACAAAATTCCAGAAGGCAATGTGCAGATTGACAGCATTTTTGTCCAAAATCCAGGGTAACTCTAGCTGTAGGTAGGGAAGAAAACTGCTACCTGAATAGAATATATGATTTCAGGGAAAGTGGTCAGACTTCTATAACTCCAATTTATTCTTCATTGCTTCATTGTTAACATCAACCTGTAACATTATAGATGCATTTCTGGGATTTAAGGCTTATCCCTTGTTTATATTGAACTTTCCCTGGGAGTTTTAACAAGTTAAATATGAATGACTATTTAGGTCCTTTCCAATTAGCTACAGTCAGAGAAGTTTCTCCATTGACCCCAGATTCAGATCCTTTACTCTAAGCATACTAACCATACATAATATGGAAAAATAACTAGGGATAAACAGCCAATGTAATAATGGTAAAATAGAATACTAGATTTATTCCCAACCACTAACTCAGGACAGATTTCTGTGTTGTTTATGCATCTGTAGTAGTGACAATTTAGTACCCTAAATCAATGTTTTCTCGTTTATGACTACTTAGGAGGTGGGGTGGAGAGTGACCATACTGGTAGACAGAAAATAGTGCTTCTGTTGCATTTTTTAAGCCACTTCACAGAGGAGAACACTTAAATGCAAATTGACCAATACATTTTGTTCATACAGAAAAATTTTTAACATTTCAGAAATGATTCATATATTTTACCTTGTCTTAAATTATATGGGGAATATTCGAGTGGTTTCCAATTCTGACACCCTCAATTCAAGCTTCTGGAACCAAGCCTTTGCTGAATTATTATTTATTCCTTCATAATTTATTATTCTTAAGTGTCTTCTAATGAGTTTCATTGATTTGTTCATTGTGCTTCTCACAGGGCAGGTTGGCCATCTGTCTAAGTATGTTGACATTCATATTGATTGTGAATAGCCTTCAATATCTTTCTTCATTTGGGCAGGGCTGTTGAGCCTATTCTTAAATAAATAATTGAAAAGTAGATTTTTTTCTATTTTTATCTAGTTGTTTGGACACATATACAATCACAGAGACAGGAGGCTGCAATTAGGGTAGAAGCTATCTCAGGAAATACACAGATGGGTCATAATAATAATTATTGACTCTTTCTAAGTTCTTCCTAGGTTCTAGATGTCATTATAAATGGTGTAAGTATAAACTTATTTACTACTTCAAATAACCCTGAGGAGTAAATGCTATTATTATTTTCATTTTATGTATGAGGAAAATAAAGCATAGAAAGGTTAATCTCAAGATCACACTCTGTTTTTCAGTCATTAGCTGAAGGGTTTAAGAAACAAAAAATCAGAATGTAACTGAAGAACAAAGACTACTTCCCCTACCCCAACTGATTCATCTTGAAGAGAAAGACTGTGAGGAAAACCTAGCAGAACTTGATCTGACTTTACAACTTTCATATAGGAAAACAAAGGGACTATGTGGAGCTCTTGACTGGCTGAGGCTGTTGGAGTTGGCATCAGAAAGCGGAGAAGTACAGATTGGTCTAAGGAGATGTATGTACCTAAGATACTGGCTGAGGTGATTTAGCTATCACTAATAGCAATTAGGTTATGAATTTTGGAAGTGAAAGGCAAGAACAGTATTGAGCTGAAGAACAATCTACAAGTAAAGAACTGTGGCCAAACATTGAGGCATTTCTAAAGAGTCTATCAAGAACCAAGGGTGCACACAAAATCAAAAGATAGTCCCTGCTCTGATGATTCTCACACAAATTCAATAACACAAATCCTGAAAATAAACCATGTATACTTAGAAGAAATATATTTTAAAAACACCTCAGCTTACTCTAAATCAGCACATGGGCTCAGGTTTTATCTATGGTCTTAAATTCATCTCAATACACTAAAACCTAACAATAATATTTGCCATCTCAAACTCCTACCTCCAAATCATCCCATTATTGATTTATTCATTGGACTACAGGAATAGGGCAGGCACCGAAAAGTCAGTCATCACTTATAAATCCTTCAAGACTTTGTAAAGTGCTTTCAAGTGGATTATCTCATCATTGCCATCACAACAGTTAAAGCAGCTATTATTTTCCTGCTTTTGTAGTAAAAGAGATGGCAGTTAGAACTAAATCTCATGCTCTTTCTGGCAGTAGGCCTCTCCTAAACTCTTACCCTACACAGCAAAATGAGTATGAGGCATTATTCCAAGAACACTGAGGCCCCACATTTCTATAATTGCTTTAACATATAATAGCTGACCACACAATATATGGTGAGGTCAGGAAGTATAAGGAGTTGATTTCAGCATGCACTCTTAATTTCCTTCTTATTGGACAATTTTGCACCCAAAGAGCAGAAATAAAATTAGACTTCTGCTTTATATTTTAGTGTTCTCTTGGGGTATCAGATGCGTTAGAAACATCAAATTCATTAAAAACTTGTAAATTCCTTGCAAGTTCCAAATCACTGAGACAGTCATCAGCCCAAACTAACCTTTCCAATCACCAAATAGCAATCTACTAGTTTTCCATTTTTATATTGAGTCTTGAATTTGCCATGTCAGTTTTGAAAATGCACTTGACATCTGCATAATCTATTTGTAAACTTGGTAAGATTTTGTCAATTCAATCACAACTACTAGCTTCATCTTTAAAATCCCAATATAACCTCACTAAATTTTACAGATAATTTCTTCAACACACTGACGACGGCCACTTATGTAGGTGTTATTGATTATTACTTCATATACAGAACCATAATGGGCATTTGGTTCTCAAAGCTTACTGGTGAGTATTGTTTTAATAATCTCTGCATCGAACAAGGAAATCCAGAGCTATCCAGTAATGTCTTATTGTTGTTGTCTTCAATCACAATACAAGTTAGTAAATTGAATTAGAATCTAGATATGCTGAATTTGAGTTAAATACTCCTGCCACTGTATTCCATAGCACTCTCACTAAATGTTCTTCTGATGTCAATTTACTTAGCAGCTTACACATTTTTATTCAGGCTACACACACTTTTCAGAGTTGTTATAAGAAAGAGGTCAGATACCAATATCTTGCGTTAGACATTACTTGGTTTCAATTCTTTAACACAGGAATAGCCTGAAGAGCATTTTACTTTTATTTTTTTTTTTTATTTTATTTTATTTATTTATTTTTTTACAGAGTTTCAATTATTATTATTTTATTTATTTATTTTTTTCTTTTTTTTCTTTTTTTTTCTTTTTTTTTTTTAATTATACTTTAAGTTCTAGGGTACATGTGCATAACGTGCAGGTTTGTTACATATGTATACTTGTGCCATGTTGGTGTGCTGCACCCATCAACTCGTCAGCACCCATCAATTCATCATTTATATCATGTATAACTTTTCAACATTGATCATGCATGGTGTTATTGTGACTGACTTAACCCATTTATGCTGGAGGTTGCAAATTTTTTTGAGAAAAATCAGACTTTGATGATGACCTCGAGCAGTAGTATACAAATAATTCTTACAAGCTTAGCGTTCCAATAATGAACACTAGGCATAAAAGGGCTAATTTGCCTGGTTCAAGTATCCAATTCAGCTCTGATTTCCAGGCCAAATCATCAGCCCAGAAGAAACTTTTTAAGACTGTAGTAATTCTAGAAAACAATAGCATTGTTCCAAGAATCAGCTGTGAGTGCCGCTAATACCAGAATTGTGCACCTTAGGCCCCAATCTATCAGGCTCCTACACATGCTGTTAAATTGGATTTCTTACTCCTTGACTGCTGTCCTTTCCTAACCTTAGGACTGCTCATTTTACCAAGAAAACAGTTGTTTATGAAATGTTATTTCAAGCCTTCTGCAAAGCCATCTACTTTACCCTAGACTTTTTCCAGAAAATTATGTAACCTTCATCTGATTGACGAACATTGCAAGTCCTATAATAAGAATAAACCAGTCATTACATAATAAATAATAAAACATAAATCAATGAAAGGTCCAACATGTTAGTAGAACTTGATTCTAAAGCATTCTAAATGGTAGTGTGATTTGAGTCATTAAGCACATCTGGATCTCAGTTTCTATTTCTGTAAAATGCAGGAGTTGGGGCAGATAATATATGTTCTTTCTTTTTAATACATTCTCTGATAACATAATTTTAAAACACAAAAACTCTGGGCAAAGAAAATATAGTCATTTTCACAGAGGAGTATATAAACATCATGAAACCACTTTTTTATTGTGGAGATATATATATTTGTATATATATATATAGTTACTTTAACAATTTAAAATGTATAATTCATTGGCATTAATTACATTCACAGTGTTGTACAATCATCACTTTTATCTATTTCCAAAATATTTTTATTTCTTCAAACAGAAACTTTGTAACCATTAAACAATAATTCCTTATTGATTTCATCACTCACTCTGTTTGACCCCACGTCTACCTTCTGTCTCTACAATTTGCTTATTCTAGATATTTTTATCATATAAGCGGGATCATATATTTATTCTTTTGTATCTGAATTATTTTACTTAGCATAATATTATCAAGAATCATCCATGTTATGTATCAATAATCATTCATGTTATAATATGTATAATATGTATAAGAACTTTATTCCTTTTTATGGCTGAATAGTATTTTATGGTATGCATATACATTTTACTTATTCATTCAGCTGTTTATGGACATCTGGTTTGTTTCCACATTTTGGCTATTGTCAATAATGCTACAATGAACATTGGTATAAATTATCTGTTTAAATCTCTTTCATTTTTTTTTCATTTATTTTTGATGCATAGACCTAAAAGTAGAAATACTAGGTCATATAATTCTATGTTTATCTTTATGACAAACTATCAAACTATATTCCGCAGCCACTTTACCATTTTCCATTCCTACCAGCAATGCATGAAAGTTTCAATTTTTCTATAGCCTCATCAAACTTGTATTGTCCATTAAGATATCTATATATAGAGATATAAATATAGATATATAGATATATATGTATTTATAAATAGAAAGAGTTGGTCTAAGAATTAGCTCTGAGTGCTATATAATATATATAATATATATTTTAATGGACAATATTATATATAATATTCATTCTAGTTAAAGTAATATCTTATTGTGGTTGTGATTTTCATTTCCCTAGTGACTTTGGAGCCTTTCTTCATGAGCTTATTGACTGTTTGTATATCTTCTCTTAAAACATATTTATTGAAGTATTTGGCTTTTTTTTCATTGGGTTGTTTGTGTTTCTTTGTTGTTGTTGAGTTGTAGGAGTTGTAGGAGATTCCACTCAAAATACACCTGTTAAAACCCTAACCTTCAATGTAACTGCATTTGTAGACAGGACACTTAAAGAGATAATTATGGTTAAATAAGATGATAAGGGTGGGATTTTAATCCAATGTGACTACGCTCCTTATAAGCAGAGGAAGAAACACCAGGAATGCACATGCACAGAGGAAAGGCTATATGAAGACACAGTCAGAAGGTGGCCATCTACAAGCCAAAGAGAGTCCTCAGGGAAAAAAAAAAAACAAGGGGAAAGCTTTCAGTCTCATTCCAATCATGTTAGGGAGCTTCCCTTCTATTCTTAGTTTTCTAAATATTTTTATTATAAAAGGATGTTTGATTTTCTCAAATGGATTTTCTATGTCAATTGGGATAATAATGTTGTTTCTTCTTCTATTTGTTCTATTAAGGCAGCAAATTACATTCATTGATTTTATGATGAGTTGTCCTTGCATTCCTAGGATACTTCCCACTTGTCTATGGTGTATAACAATTTTAATATGCTACTGTATTTGGTTTGCTATATTGTTGAGAGTGATTGAATCTATATTCATAAGGAATATTGATCTATAATTTTCTTTTCTTGTGATGTCACTATCTTTGGATCATGGTAACTCTAGCTTCATAAGATGTTAAGAATTATTACCCCTCTTATATTTTTTGGAAGAGTTTAGAAGAATTGGCGTTAATTCTTTAAATGTTCAGTAAAATTCACCAAAGAGCCCATCTGGTCCTGAATTTTCTTGGAATAGGGTTGATTAATGAATCAATCTCTTCTTATGGGTCTGTTGAAATTTTCTATTTCTTCTTGAGTCAGTTTTGATAATTTATGTGTTTCTAGAAATTTGTCTATTTCATCTACAAAATCTAAATTGGCAACAAACAATTATTTATAATATTATTTTATAATTATTATTTTCTCTAAGGTCAGTATTAATATCCCCACTTTCATTAGTAATTTTATTTATTTGTATTTTCTCTCCTTTTTCACTTCTCACTCTGGCTAAACTTCTTCCAGTTTGGTTGATCTTTCCAAGAAACTGCATTTGATTTGATCCATTGATTTTCTCTATTGTTTTTCTATTCTCTGTTTAGTTTAACTTCACTCTCATCTTTATTATTTTCTTCCTTCTGCTAAATTGGCATTAAGTTTGCTTATAATTTTATAGTTCTTCAAGGTATAAAGTTAGGTTATTGAGGATACTTTTCTTATTTTTTTAATGTAGGCATTAAGAGCTATAAATTTCCCACTGAGCACTGCCTTTAAGGCATTCTATGAGTTTTGGTACGTTGTGCTTTTATTTTCATTTGTCTCTAAGTATTTTTTATTTATTTTTTGACTTATGTCTTGACACATTGGTTGCTTACAAGGGTATTGTTTAATCTGCATGTGTCTATGATTTTTCTAGTTTTCCTTCTGTTACTGATTTCTAGCTTCATTCCATTGTGTTTGCAGGATACTTTGTGTGATTTCAATCTGTTCAAGTTGTGGAGATTGGTTTATGGCCTAACATAAGATCTATCATTGAAATACTTTATGTTCTCTGGAGAAAAATATGTATTTATTCATTGTGTGAAGTATTATACACGTTCCTGTTAGATTTAGTTGGAGCAGTATTATAAAAATTTTCCATTTCCGTATTGATTCTCTACCTTTGTTCTATCCATTATTGAAAGTAGGGTGTTGAATTCTCCAATCAATTTTATAGAACGATCTTTTCTCCTTTCAATTCTATCAATGTATTTTTAATATATTTAGTGGCTTTGTTTTGTGTGCATATATTGATATTTTTATCTTCTTGATGTATTGATCCATATTGTCTTTGTTGTTTCTTGTTATAGTTTTGATGTAAAGTTTGTATGTTTCTGATATTACTATAGCAACTCTATATTTTGAGTTAGTATATTTTTGT
>NC_044565.1:45841710-45961809 GCF_007565055.1 Rhinopithecus roxellana | reverse complement strand
CCAATGCCTTTCCCATTTTGGCTACAATCAATGTTCTGAGAGAAGGTCCAGGTAAACACTGAAATCTGAATTAAGGTAACTGAGCACCTTTTCATCATCACTTTCTTTTGCTCTTTTTTTTTTTGATACAGTGTCTCACTCTGATGCCCAAGTTGGAGTGCAGTGGTATAATCTTGGCTCACTGCAACCTCCACCTTTGGGTTCAAGGGATTCTCCTGCCTCAGCCTCCAGAGTAGCTGGGATTACAGGTGTGTGCCCCCACACCCGGATAATTTTTGTGTTTTTAGTAGAGACAGGCTTTCACCATGTTGGCCAGGCTGGTCTTGAAACCCCAACCTCAGGTGATCTGCTGGCCCTGGGCTCCCAAAGTGCTGGGATTACAGGTGGGAGCCACTGCACCCAGCCCCTCATTCTAAACTTCAACTTAAATTATTTTCTCTGATCTCGTCAACATACCAGAAACTAAATGGGGTTTATATTTAGAGTTATTTTCCAATGCTAAGGACTGACCATGGGAAACAGTCAATGGTTACGGATCTTCCTTCTTCCTGATTACCAATAACTGATCCATCGCACGTCCTGTAAATTCTACCTTCAATATGTATCACAAAATCCATTCATCTCTGTCCATCTCTATCACTTCAATCCAATCCAACATTATCTTTTGCTTGGACTATGCAGCAATCTCCCAATGACTTTCTGACTTACTGCTTCTCTTCAATTCCACAGATTGATACCAAGTATTCTGGATCATGCCATCACTTTGCATAAACTCTTCAAAAGCTTACTTTAAAAATCCCAATGGCCAGGAGTGGTGGCTCATGCCTGTAATCCCAGCACTTTGGGAGGCCAAGGCAGGCAGATCACCTGAGGTCGGGAGTTCAAGACCAGCCTGACCAACATGGAGAAACCCCGTTTCTACTAAAAATACAAAATTAGCTAGGCGTGGTGGTGCATGTCTGTAATCCTAGCTACTAAGGAGGATGAGGCAGGAGAATCGCTTGAACCTGGGAGGTGGAGGTTACAGTGAGCCGAGATTGCGCCACTGCACTCCAGCCTGGGCAACAAGAGTGAAACTCTATCTCAAAAATAAATAAATAAATAAATAAATAAATAAAAACAAAAATCCCAGCTTGGCTGGATGTGGAGGCTCACGCCTGTAATCCCAGCACTTTGGGAGGCCAAGGAGGGAGAACTGTTTGAGTGCAGGAGTTCAAGACCAGCCTGGGCATCATAGTGAGACCTCATCTCTACTAAAAATTAAAAAAATTAGCCAGGCATGGTGGTATGTGCCTGCAGTCTCAGCTACTCAGAAGGCTGAAGTGGGAGGATCGCACCTAGGAGGTCAAGGCTGCAGTGAGACACGATCATGTCACTGTGCTCTTGGCTGGGAGACAGTCTCATCTAAAAATCATCGCCCTGCCTCAAAAAAATTCCAAACGAAAGATAGTGACCAGCCAGAAGCAGCATTCAATGAGGTATTTCTGGATGAATGAATAAATGTGGTCAGATCAACACGACTCAGTCTTGAGCTCTGTTCTTTTCTCAATTTATAGCTAGTACCTCAAAGGAGGTTACCTTGCAGCTAAAAATTCATAATTAATCTGATTTTTTTTTTTTAAGGCTGGAGTGCAGTTGGCTATTCACAGGTGTGATTATCACGAACTACTGCCTCAAACTCCTGGTCTCAAGCGATCCTCCTGCCTCAGCCCCAAAAAGCTGGGACCACTACTGGCACGCCAGGCCTTTTATGATTCTTAAATTACAATCTCCTGCTGGAAAGTCTTACCCTATCTCTATTCCCAGATGTTACTTTTGAGACCTTTTCATGGGCTGGGTGTGGCCCAGCACTTTGGAAGGCCAAGGTGGGTGGGCTGCTTTAGCTCAGCAGTTCAAGACCAGCCTGAGCAACACGGCAAAATCCCATAACTACAAAAAATTAGCCAGGCATCGTGTGCACACCTGCAGTCCCAGCTACTCAGGAGGCTGAGGTGGGAGTCTGAGCCCAGAAGTCAAGGCCATGATCCATGATCATGAAGCCATGAGCCATGATCGCGCCACTGCACTCCAGCCTTGGCAACAAAGCAAGACTATGTCTCAAAAAAAATAAAAATAAAATAAAAAACTCTTTCCATTTATTTTACTATATTTATTATAAGCCCAGATGGAAAAAAAAAAAAAAAGCAACGCACAAAACAGTACATAGTATGCTACCATTTATACCAATAAAAGGGAAAAAATACATACAATTGTATGCATATTTGCTTACATATGCGTATCTCCAGCAAGATATATAAGAAACTGGTGATGTGAGTGGCCCCTAGCGAGGGAAACTGTATGGACAGAATCTGGCGTGGGAAAGAGACTTCAATAAATACCTTTTGAATTTTTAACTGGGCTATTACATATTAAAAAAAATTTTTTTTTAATAAGCCTCAAACCAAAAGATTAATGTAAACCTGCTTAACTTCCCACTTTCTGGAAAGAACCATCATTTTCCTGGCCAGACTCAAAAACACTACCAGTGACCTTTGATTCCTTGTCTTTCATATTTAATCATTTACCAAATTTTCCAGCACTTTCTTGAAAATATACTGGAGCTCTGTTCCTTGATGTCCATTTACCATGGTGGAATAGACTTTCATTTTTTGTATCTGAATTACTGTAAAAGGTTTTGCTACTCAAAGATCTTCTGCTCCACCCTATCCCTCCTCCCCAATGTATTATTCATAACATTGCCATACTCTTTTCTTTAAACACAGTATCACTTTAGGCCCCTACTCAAGAACCTGTAATACCCCCTTCTGAACCTGTGTATTATCACATTTGGGATTAAGAGGGGGAAAAAAAGAAACCACTGCTACAAATAGGTTTAATACCTTTTGTAGCAGGTATATTTCCTTCCCTATCACAGTTCCTTCCACTACCACCAGGAATGAAGTTTTCCTTAATGATTCCAGCTTACATTAACCTCTTCCTTAATTTTCTATTGCTCTAAGTCTGTGGAATACAAGTTTACTTTTTATATTTTGTGTCAGCACATACCTGCTGTATAATCTCAGTCAAGAATCTTACCCTTTCTGTACCTTTGTTGCCTCATGTGTGAAATGCTTTCATGGGCTTTCAGTGAAGACTGTGGTAAAACACTTATCAGCTATCTTACTATCATTCTGTATCTGTTTCACCTGTTACATCCTGCCTCCAAATAAAACTGCAATGAGGATTTTCCTAAACCCAGTTAATACACAATTGTGTTAAATAGGTATACATTCATATGACTTTTTTTTTTTTTTTTGAGACAGTCTTGCTCTATCACCCAGGCTGAAGTGCGGTAGCACAATCACAGCTCACTGCAGCACTGCCCTCCTGGGCTCAAGCAATTCTCCCACCTCACCTTCCCAAGTAGCTGGGTCTACAGGTGTGTGTCACCATGCCCAGCTAATTTATTTCTATATTTTTTGTAGCGAGAGTCTCAGTATGTTGCTCAGGCTGGTCTTGACCTCCTGGACTGAAGTGATCTTCCTGCCTCAGCCTCCCAAAGTGTTGAGATTACAAGTGTTGAGCCACTGTGCCTAGTATGACTCGTTTTTATTATTTTTTTAAGATATGTTGCCCAGCCTGGGGTGCAATGGCCATGCACAGGCACAATCATAGCATACTACAGCCTCAAACTCCTGGCCTTAAGTCATCCTCCAGCCTCAGCCTCCCAAGTAGCTGGGACCACAAGCACATGCCACCATACCTGGCTTTGACTCTGCTTTTGATTCAGTCAGTATCAGTGGGACTGATGTTAAGTAACTTAAAATTTCTGTCACACCTATCAGGTATCTTATTTCATTTGTATCATATAATGATTCTCTTCTCTTTCCAACATGTTTAAATGCTTAAGTTTATTGAGTAAGTACATCTTCTTCCATTAACTACTTCAGTATTGTGCACGGTAAGGAAGAAAGTGATGTAAATCAATAACGACTTTTCAATATCCAGTCATATGACATTCAGCTTGACTCATTCTAACTCCTTTTAAGCTCACAATTCGGTACTTCATTTTTGAAAGAAAAGATGTATCTTGAGCACACAATTTAGTAGTTGGCTCATTTTAAAACTGTAATGTTAAAAGAAGAATGTTAAACATCTCCTCTGAATTTACTCAATTTTTTTTTTTTTTTTTTTTTTTTTTTTTTTTTTTTTTTTTTTGAGACAGGGCCTGGCTTTGTCTTTCTGACTGGAGTGTAGTGGTACAATCATGGCTTACTACAGTCTTGACCTCCCAAGCTCAGATGATCCTCCCGTCTCAGTTCCCAAAGTAGCTGGCACTATAGCTGCACACCACCACACCTGGACAATTTTTTAATTTTTTTTTTTTTTTGTAGAGATGGGGTCTTGCTATGTTGTGCAGGCTGTTCCCAAAATCCTGAGCTCAAGGGATCCTCCTGCCTTGGCCTCCCAAAGTGCAGGGACTGCAGGTGTGAGCCACCACGCCTGGCATAGTCAACATATTTTAATACAGCAAAATGGCCTATAACCATCTCATTCACTTACTCATTAAGTTTTTAATAAAAAACCCACTAATGGAAACAAAAAAATTTTTTTAACCCATTACTACAGTCCCAGCTATTGGAAAAGCTGAGGTCAGAGGATCATTTGAGTCTAGGAGTTCAAGCTCAGCCTGGGCATCATAGCAAGATCCCATCTCTGAAAACAAATTTAAAAAAAAATTTTAACTCCACTAATGAACAACAGACTTCATGTAAAAATTGGAAATTAGTAACTTTCTTTCTTTTTTTTTTTTCTTTGAGGCAGAGTCTTGCTCTGTCACCCAGGCTGGAGTGCAGTGGCCGGATCTCAGCTCACTGCAAGCTCCGCCTCCCGGGTTTATGCCATTCTCCTGCCTCAGCCTCCCAAGTAGCTGGGACTACAGGCGCCCGCCACCTCGCCCGGCTAATTTTTTGTATTTTTTAGTAGAGACGGGGTTTCACCGTATTAGCCAGGATGGTCTCAATCTCCTGACCTTGTGATCTGCCCGTCTCGGCCTCCCAAAGTGCTGGGATTACAGGCTTGAGCCACTGCGCCCGGACGGAAATTAGTAACTTTCTAGACTAATTTATTGAATAATCTAAATGATGCCTTTCACAAAGGTTAATTCTAAAAAACATAGAAAAATATTACTGTATTTGGAAATTTCAATTTGTGTAACTTCAAAAAACTACAAATTAAGCTGAATACAGTGGCTCACACCTGTAATCCCAGCACTGTGAAGGTGCTGAAGCAAAAGGATCACTTGAGGCCAGGAATTCAAGATTAGCCTGGGCAAACATAGTGAGACCCCGTCTCTACAAATGCAACAACAACAAAAATTTGTAATAAATTTTTTAAGGCCGGGCGCGGTGGCTCAAGCCTGTAATCCCAGCACTTTGGGAGGCCGAGACGGGCGGATCACGAGGTCAGGAGATCGAGACCATCCTGGCTAACACGGTGAAACCCCGTCTCTACTAAAAAAATACAAAAAATTAGCCGGGCGAGGTGGCGGGCGCCTGTAGTCCCAGCTACTCGGGAGGCTGAGGCGAGAGAATGGCGTAAACCCGGGAGGCGGAGCTTGCAGTGAGCTGAGATCCGGCCACTGCACTCCAGCCTGGGCGACAGAGCGAGACTCCATCTCAAAAAAAAAAAAAAAAATTTTTTTAAAGTGCAAATTTAGTCTGGACAACATAATGAGACCCCATCTTTACAAAAGTTTTTAAAAATTAGTCAAGCATGGTTGCTCACATCCATAATTCCAGCTACTCAGAAGGCTGAAACTGGAGGATCGCTTGAGCACAGGAGGTTGAGGCTGCAGTGAGCTGTGATCAAACCACTGTACTCCAGCCTAGGGGACAGAAGACCCTTGCAAAAAAATTATTTTCAAAAGTGCAAATTGAAAATTTGGGTGAAAATATGAAAAACCACATCCATTACAAGGAACTAAGTTTAACATAACCCCTAAATGGGCCTATGATTTCCATTAGAAAAGTGTACTCGATTTAAACAAAACTAAACAGGTAATACCATTCACACAAGTTTTTCACTCTTTTATAGCGTTTCAATATTCTTCTCATTACCAGAGTTATCTTATATACCTGAATGTTATGTTGCAAAAAAAAAAAAAAAAAAATTAAAAAATAAACTATTAAAAAAGCCCAAATATTGTATTATTTACATGTGATTACAGAAAACATTTCCAAACGGTGTAGTTTTTCTAAATAATGCAATTTTTCCAACACTTTATATTTAGTGTATACAAAAATGCTAATTATCTAGAACTAATTTTCTAGTAGAGTAACATTATACATGAAATTACCGACATGTCCTAATGATTCTAAAGTATTCATAGAACCACTGTGTATTTTTAACTTACGCTGGGTGACTATTTTAAATACAAACCTACTCCATAATGTGATCTTTCCAACGTAACAACAGCTAAAGGATCTTATACACAATCTGAGAATGCATTATTATAACTAAATTTGTAGGGAACTGCTTATGACTTAGTTACATTTAAGAACAAAGTTCCTGATAACTTTATATTCATGCAGATAAGTGAAATATTGTTAAAAAAAAATTAGTATTTCTTTCCCCACAAAGAAGCAAGCAAACAAAAACAAACTAAAAGTGATTATCTGGTAAAAATTCAGTATAAAGACAGAGAGTAAGAGCTGCTTGGCTAACTTAGAAATTAAATTTACTTAAATGTCTACCTTAATATGTCTAAGGTATAGGAAACATCTTCAGGTTTTCAATTCAGGACAAATGTTTAATTTGCTTCTCCATCAAAAAAGACACACAATATTTTCTAAACAGAGAAAATAAGCTATGAATTGAATATTGAAAATTTTAAAGTATTTCAAATAACTGATTAAGAATGTGTTGTATACATAAAACAATTGTTTAACAGTAAGACTTTGTATTAATAAGCTGCACAACAGACAGAAGTTTATTCCTCCAACTATGAAGTACTTGTTTCTGGGCATCCAAATTTTCATACACCTTGAAGTGGGCACTGATGCTGTAAATGTAATCCTAAAATAATTTATCTTCCTTCAAAAATCTCTGCCATCGTGACTTTACATACCACACACATACAAAATACCTGGAAATAATTCAAATGTGTAACAATAGGTGTATGTCATACATAAGAATACTATACAGTTTAAAAAGAAAACTAGATCTACATTGTTAACATGAACAAATATTCAAAACGAATGTGTGAAAAATGCAAGCTGCAGAATACATGTAAGAGTACGATATCCACTGTGTAAAGTTTAAAAACATACAACAGACTACATATTATTTATGGATACATACATATGCAGAAAAGGTATAAAAGCATGTACACAAAGAATACACATCAACTTCAGAATAGTGGTTACCTATGTAGGGGATGGCGAATGTAAAGAACGGGATGGATACAAACCAGCTTTAACTCTATCCATAATGTTCAATATTACAAAAGTATTTGAAACAAATATGGCATAACGTTAACATTGTTAAATCTGGTGGTGTTACAGCAGACACCCATTATTCTCTGTACTTTTCAATTTTAATATATTTCATAATAAAAATAAAAACATTCACAGAATAAAAAAAGCTCGAATCACTGCTACCATTTTCAGATTAATCAGGCATGCTAAAACACAACACACATTTTCTTTCCCAAATAAGACAATAAATATTAACAGAAGATGTTACATAATTGGCAATGTACACTTTTATAAAGTATCCATTGATTACTATATTAAAAATACATAATTAAACAGCAGGATTTAATGCTTCTACTTCAAAACCTCTACCTTTACTTGAGTCAAATGATTTAATTTCACACCACAAACAGGCTTTCCTTGCTTTAAGAATATCCCTTTGAATTTTGTTTTATGTCATTTCCTTTAAACATGATTCAGAATAAAAGGTTTCGTGTACAAGGTATAGAAGAGACTTGACTAACTAGTTAAATAATACTAATAAACACATCTTAGAATAAACCGACAGTGGCTCAATCCAAAAATGATAATGATCACCAGTACAAAAACTTTCACTTTTCATTCTGAAACTTTTAACCTGCAAGAGAAATACACATGATCTCTGTTTACCAAACATGTTTTTTTCTTGTCAGGAAAGTTTTCCCACCTTTGTCAGATTAATACTTCCTTGATCACAGATGAAGTCTTTCAAATTAAAGATAAACAACTACTTGCCTGTTGTTTCTGATATGCAGTATTTGGATTTATCTTTGATTCCAAGAGTAGCGATCCTGAAAGATAAAAAATAATATATAATAAGTCTCAGATGATAAAACCCTGAAAAAAATAAGAATACACATTAAAGTCGGGCACGGTGGCTCACGTCTGTAATTCTAGCACTTTGGGAGGCCGAAGCGGGCAGATTACGAGGTCAAGAGATCGAGACAATCCTGGCCAACATGGTGAAACTGTCCCTACTGAAAATACAAAAATTAGCTAGGAGTGGTGGCACGTGCCTGCAGTCCCGGGTACGCGGGAGGCTCAGGCAGGAGAATCGCTTGAGAGAGAGAGAGGAGGCAGAGGTTGCAGTGAGCCCAGATCACGCCACTGCACTCCAGCCTGGCAACAGAGCAAGACTCTGTCTCCAAAAAAAAAAAACAACAACAACAAAACACACATTAAAAAAACACACACCACCCCCAAACTTTTCATGTCTTCTTACCCAGCATTTACATTAATAAAATGTATTCAAATTCACATTTTCTCTCCAAATCCAGGCTTCATATTTAATCTAAAATATTTCACCCTATTCCCATACACCCTTAAAGAAAATATTCATCTAAAACCAACATTCAAACCAAGGAATAAGGAGACTAGATGACTATTAAAATTTTATTGAAATAAAAATTTTAAGGTCTAAATGACCACTTCAAGCCATTCTTTTTAATAAAAGTTGTTTTATTGCATTCCCAGTTTAACAAATAATGCAAATTACAAAACAAAATCATGGCAGGGATTAAATACTTAGTGTAGAAATTACAGTGCTGCATGTATCCTTTTCTCGTGAAGAACAAAAGAATACCTTCTGTAGAAGTAAGTGATAACTATTTAAAACAAAAGGGAACGAGCAAGAATACAAAATATGTCAAGAATAAACCTAAGATTATTTTTCTAACTGCCCATATCAGTTGTTCAAATCAAGTCCAGATTACACTATAAAAGGCATTTTAATTACGGCTCTACATTTTGTAATTTAAAATACTTCACATGACTACAATAAACCAAAGAATACAGCAGTTTACAACCCGCTTTGGTGTCCCAACTTGCTTAGATTGTAAGGCATTCACTTTCTCATAGCGCCTTCTACAAAGGCAGCCCGAAGCAATCCCAGACTAAAGATGTATGTGCTTGTGTGTCCATGTATCGTGGTAACAGTCAGCAATACAGCCAGGAAAAGGTGCCTTTTGGTTTTCCCCAGCACCTGTCGACTGTGGCACCTGGTTAGTACAATTGTTTTTTTTTTTTTTAACGAAACTCGGAAAGAAAAGTTTCGCTAAACCGTTTGTACTACACGTATAATGGATAAGAAAATAAAGGAATAAACGGGGAGGAGGGTGTCAGCTCCTAGGGCGACATCAGTACCTAGTCTCTCACTACTTCCTCCCTTCTCTCTCACACTCTCCCCTCTTTAAAAGAGGAGGGACTGGTAAAGGAAAGAGTCCAATCCTTAAGAGGGATGGGAGGCGGACAGAGTCTCGGTCTCTGAGGATAAGTCCAGTCAAAAGTACAGTAGTTTGTTTTTGCCGTACACAAGAGTCAGCTCAGAACCAACGCGCTGTCCCGAAGTGGTAGCAACGGTAACGGGCCCAGGGCCCTAAACCCCAGACCAGATCAGAGGCACTATCCCCCATTCTACGGTTCCGATAACCTTACCGTCGGACTCTGCCCGAACGAGCAGCGACATCCCCTTGAGCTCCTCCACGTAAGTGGAGGAGACGTGCCCGGTGCCTCGGTCGTCCCATTGCCGGTCTTCGTTCAGGGTATAGACCTTCACTCGCCGCCGCGTATCCGACATGGTGGCTGCTGTCTCCACCGCTCCAGCCGCCGCCTCCTCGCTCACCTCGTCCGCGCCCCTCACTCTTGGGAGACGGTAGAGGCGGTAGTGGCGGTGGCGGCTCCGGAGAGGCCCGAATTCACCATGGCTTCAAAGGTTCAGCCGCGAGAAGGGGTGACAAGAGCCACTGAGACCCTCCGCCCGGAGGCCCAGTTACCTCTCACTTCACCCCCGCATACACCCACCCTCCCGTCCCTTTGCCCCACAGGGCTCGCTCGCTCTCCCGCCGCCGCCGCCGCCGCCGCCGCGGTAACTACTACAGATCCGCCATCTTGTAACCCGACTCTCTCTGCCTTTCTCTTCCTCCTCCAGCAGGCTCGCACGGGCTGTCCTAGCAGGGGCTACGGCGGCCGACAAGTCCCATGAACAGCACCTCCGCTTCTGCACGCGCTTCCCAGGCCAGAGTGCTCGGCGCTCTCGCGAGGAGGGTACCCGACTAGGGCGGGAGTACTTCAGCGAGACTTCCTCCTCTTTCGGCCCCGCTTTCTGGCGCGGGGTCGCAATTGGACGGGAGGTTCTCGCGATCTCCGGGTCCCCGCTTGAGCCGCGAGAGGCCGCTAGGTGGAAGGCTACTGCCGTTCTGCACTTCGTCGGGTTGTTGGTTGGCTGGCAACAGGGTTTGACGTTTCGAGCGACTCAGCTCTGAGGAAGAAGCAAAGCAAACCGGGGAAGTACGTAGCCTTGAAGCGGAGTAACCAGGGACAGAAAGGAAGGAAAAGTGCTTTCATACCTTGACGGAAGGAAGCTCACTCCGTCCGCCTGAGGGGGAAAAAAAAGTTTAAACCTTTCTGTGAAAAAGAAAAACCGTGGAGCCCTTTCAGCCGAATGGAAGCCCACTAAACCTCATTATGGAGTCTGTTACAATTAAGCATTTGCCCAGGAATTGTCCATGGACACGACTCTCCAGGCATTTCGTGCAAAAGTGTGTTGACGAATTCCTGTTTTCCGCAGAGCGCCTCACCGTTAAGGCTCTTAGTAGCTGGCGATTGAAAAGCACATTTTCCGCTTCATGAAAATACAGTGCTCTTCTTTTTGTAACCTTGCAAAGTAAATCTGCAGATAAGTTTAGGGAAGTGGCGGGGAGCTACTTTCCTAACACATCTGTGATTTTTTTTGATACTTCCGAGTTTCTCGTGGGCATTTCCTGCGTTCTCTATAGGGGTATTCTGCACTGAATAAGGGAAGGAGGAATTCTCTCTGCATTGAGGTTATTATCGCACATTGTGCGGTGATATAGTCACGCGCTGGGTCGTAGTAGCGTGTCGTTTATTTCAGTACCAGCTCGCTCTTGGTAGAATCCCTTTATTCGTTTTGTTGTTGTTTTTGATAGTCTCCTTTCTGCCGCCCAGGCTGGAGTGCAATGGCGCGATCTCGACTCACTGCAGCCTCAGCCTTCAGGGCTTAAGCGAGCCTCTCACCTCAGCCTCCCGAGTAGCTGGGACCATAAACGCCCGCTCCCCACCCCCGCTATATTCGTTCTTTAATACAGTCTCTCAGCTTGTTCAGCTGCCAATTCGGTGCAGCTCGTTAGCCAGATTGGTGAAAACCAGGCGAGAAGCGCACACTGACCCTGCAGTGCATCTTGGGAGTTGTAGTCATAACAAATCAATGGTCTTGTTAAAACGTGCTTATGTTTTGACCAGATCCCTTATGTGTGGACACCCTTCAGCAGTACACTACGACGTGGGTCAGTGTACAGAACACATGCTGATAGAAATAATTTCAAAATCTGGATTCATCTTTTTTTAAATCTACAGGAGACCTCACAAAATGTACTAAATCAATATAATACATAACAATAGAGCCAGTTAATCGATGTGATGAATGTGGACAAAATGTATTTTGACCTTAGAGAAAATAACATCTTTGCCTTGGAAGAGTCAGAATGCTTCACACAATTTTTGAGCCTGATGTTAGACACTCCAGCCTTCTGTCCAAGCCTCACCCTTTGGTTATTCCTCAGGAAGACTGAACTTAGGAAGAGGATTATGCAGACCCTGGAGTCAGGCTTGGCTTTTGGGGTAGGGAATTCTAGAGTGCCCACAGCATGGTTTGAAAAAGGGAGAGTGGGCTACACGTGGCTGCAGTCCCATGATTCCATGGATTTCAGACCTCTCCAAAGCACAGGGCCCAGTGCTTGCCCAAGTCTGAGGGCTCCCCACAACCACATTTTCCCCAGCAGTTGTTCTTTAATTCAGGCAGTCATCAAAGTTCCACTTCAAAGAGTTGTTAACCAAATAAGCCCACAATCTTCCTTTTTTGTTGTTTTGAATAACTAATGCCTTTACACATATGAAATTAAAAAGACAGGCTGGGCATGGTGGCTCACACCTGTAATCCCAGCACTTTGGGAGGGTGAGGCGGGCGGATTGCCGGAGGTCATAAGATCGAGACCAGCCTGGCCAATACGGTGAAACCTCGTCTCTACTAAAAATATAAAAATCAGCTGGGCGTGGTGGGGGGGGGGGGGGCGCGCGCTGTAATCCCAGCTACTTGGGAGGCTGAGGCAGGAGAATCGCTTGAACCAGGGAGGCAGAAGTTGCAGTAAGCCAAGATTGCACCACTGCACTCCAGCCTGGGTGACAGAGTGAGAGACTGTCTCAAAAAAAAAAAAAAAAAAAAAAAAAAGCAAAGGTATATAGTGAAAACTAAGCCTTCTTTTTTAGTCTTTGTCTCCTGACACTCATGGAATTTTCCTCTTGGAATCACCTCTATTCCATTTTCCTGTGTATGTTGCCAGAGCAGGGCTGGCTTCATGGAGGTGACCTGTACAGATAGGCACTTGGTTTAAGTTTTGCTATCACTAACTTGAAATTCAGAAGTTTCTGAACAAGGGCCCTGCAGTTTTGTTTTGCACTGGGTCCACAAAGTATGTATCTAATCCTGTTCCAGAGATATTCTATGCATATACAGGTAACTATATATAAATGTGTATGTAGTGGTCCAGTAGTGGTCCGGGGCCTGTTAGGAACTGGGCAGCACAGCAGAAGGTGAGTGGCGGGGGAGCCAGCATTTTGGCCTGAGCTCCGCCCCCTGTCAGATGAGCAGGGGCATTAGATTCTCGTAGGAGCGAGAACCGTATTGTAAACTGCACATGCAAGGGGTCTAACTTGTGCACTCCTTATGAGAATCCAACTCCCCCCTTCCGTGGAAAAATTGTCTTCCACAAAACCAGTCCCTAGTGTCAAAAAGGTTGGGGACCTCTGTAGTAGGCTACACCATCTAGGTTTGTTTAGGTACATTCTATGATGTTCACACAACAAAAAATCACCTGATGCATTTTTCAGAAAGTATCCCCATTGTTAAGGGACACATGACTGTAATGGAATACTATTCTTTTTCTTCCTTTTTATTTTATGTATTTTTTGAGACAGGGTCTCTACATATTGGTGCCCAGGCTGGTCTCAAACTCCTGAGCTTAAGGATCTGCCTGCCTTAACCTCCCAAAGTGCTGGGATTACAGGTGTGAGCCACCATATCTGACCTCCTGACCCCCACTTTTTTCTTTCTTTCTTTCTTTCTTTTTTTTTTTTTGAGACACAGTCCAGGCTGGAGTGCAGAGGTGTGATCTCAGCTCACTTCACCCTCCGCCTCCCGGGTTCTAGCGATTCTCCTGCCTCATCCTCCTGAGTAGCTGGGATTATAGGCACCCACCACCACGCCCAGCTAATTTTTGTATTTTTAGTAGAGATGGGGTTTCACCATGTTGGTCAGGCTGGTCTCAAACTCCTAACCTCAGGTGATCCACTTGCCTCAGTCCCCCACAATGCTGGGATTACAGGCATGAGCCACCGCACCTGGGACAGCCTTTTTTGGGTCAGTGTATGTATAGAGCTAACTCATTCTACTTAATGGCTACATAGTATCCCACTGTGATAGCCGCAAGAGGCAAACAAATCCTAGGCAGACAGGGGCAGGTTCCTGGTGAAACCATTCCTTCAAGCCGAGGGCAGTTTAAAGGCTAGTCACAAATCCAGGATAAATCCACAGACCAGATTGAGAACCTCTCTTCCCATTTGGCGTGCTTTCTTCTGATTGATCCCCACCCTTCAGCTATTTTACACATACCTACTCTTCCCTAATTGTTTTTTTTACACCGTCATGCCTACCTTTGAATGGTGCCGTTGTTTTAGCCTTTTTTGCATACTCACAAACCAATCAGCATGCACTCCCTCATTCTGAGCCCATAAAAGCCCTGGACTTAGCCACATTGAGAGAGAGACCATCTGACTTTGAGTGAGGGACCACCCTTGCATCCTTTCTTCCCTGAGAGCTGTTTCATAGTTCAAATAAAACTCTTCTCCACCTTCCTCACCCTTTGTCAGCTAACCTCATTCTTGGACATGGAACAAAAACTCGGGACCAACCACAGATACAAAGAAGGCTGTATACACGGTGGCCCTTCGCCCTCTACTGGTGGAGGGCAACCACTCCACACAATGCGATGGGAAGCAGCAGTGGGGCAGAGCCAGTCCTGAAGCCACGGGCCCGAGTGGGGCAATGGGACTAATAGAGCTGTTAACATGCCACTGTCCATTGGGCTGCAGACAGTGGAACTAACAGAGCTCTTCGCATACTGTAACACCCCCTTCTGGGGCTTCGGGGTCATGAGCCCCCGTTTGGGTGCCACATTTCCCTCAATGTGACACACCTGGTCCATCTACAAGCCCCGCAGAGAGCCCACTCTTGCCGTGCACTCGCTCACTCACACACCCCCTCCTGCCAGGGGCTGAGGCCGTGGTAGCTGCAGGATTCGAGTCTGAGCACAAGCCGAGTAGATGGGGTGTTGCCAGCCAGAGGTCTCCGGCTGTCAAAGTGGTCAAGAAAAATCCTGCATCAACTGCATAGATGTACCCCAATTTATTTAACTTATTTCTTGTATATTTGTGTCATTTCCAATGGTTTGTAATTTCAAACAATAAATGATTGTGCAAAAGTTGTTTTATGGGTGCCAATATCTTTGTAGGTTAATTTCCTAGAGCAAAGTTTTTCAACCTAAACACCATTGGCATTTGGGGCTGGATAATTTGTTGTGAGGTGCTGTCATGTGCATTATATGATGTATACTGTCCACCCCTATATATTATGAAAAATATTTCAGTGGCCAGAATCCTTTCAATGACTTAAAAGGCCCTTTTTATCCTGCTTCTGCCTGCCTCTCCAGCTGCATCTTAGAACCCAAACACTCTTTTTTCAGATTCATGCCCACGCTTGCTGTAGTGTCTTTGCACAGGTATTCTCTTTGTCTGGAGCTTTCTTCCCCACCAATCATCTCCTAATAACTCTCATTTTATCTTTTAAATGTTGCCACTATTATCACTTCCTTGGAGGATCCTTCTTGGACTCCCTAACTAGTTCAAATCCCCAGGGTGTGTGTTTTTTTTTCCTTTGACAAAAGCCACATTCGAACAAATCCTCCTTGGAATGTTACGACTGCCAAAAAATCCAATTTAAACTAGTTTAAATGATAAGAGAATTTTACTGGCTCACATAAATGAGAAGCCTGAAGATAAGGTGAACCTCAGGTTGATTTGATTGAGTGACTTAACAGTATCAGCAAGAACTTGATTTCCTTCTGCCTTTCAATTTTCTTTCTGCTGTCAGATTTATCCTAAGGCTTACTCCTTTTGTATCATAAAATGGTGGCCAGGAGTTCCCCAGGTTATGTAGTTCTTTGTCCATATCAAAAGACAGTTTCTTTCACATATTTCACAGTTTCAATGTGATTAAACTAATTTAGGTCATATGTCCACCCCTAAACCTAAAGTTCTGTGTTATAGAGAATGTCAAGCACTGATTCTCTGGGGCAAATCAGTGCCTATCCCTGGAACTGGAAGTTACATTAATCCCACCTAAATCCCATGAATGTTACTCTGTGAGGTATGGGTAAAATTGATGCTAGGAATACAATCAGAGAATCCATTATATCCTATTACACTCATAGCACCATGCACCCTTCCATTGTAGCACCTGTCATACTTGTAGCTTTATATTTATATGATTTCTGATTAATAACTGTCTTCTCATCTAGATGAAAAACCTCTATTAGTCCAGGGAACTGCTTTTTTCTCACCATTGTATCTCTAGTCTAGCATAGGGTGTCAAAAATATCAGGTTCTCAATAACCATTCAAAGAATGAAACTTTCCTTAGAAGTTTACTACTCAATTTGACATTCCCTTTAGCAGGCAATTTAACAGCTACCATATCAGACTTATATTACATCTTTGAAAGTCCCAGACTGAGATCTCTTAATTTCTATCTCCAGGCAGTCAGTTCTTGACACACCACTGAGTAAGAGTCATGGAATAAATCTGACCATATTATATTCCCTTGACATCTTTCAAGTGTTCCTGATTTCTTTTAGGATAAAGTTCTTTATGACGCCATTCAAAGCTCTGCATGGTTTGGTCCCTATCTGGCTTTCTATTCTCAAGAGCAAAACTATAGACTTCTGGCCTTCTTCAGGGTGATCTTTCTCTTTCTTTTTTTTTTTTTTTTTGAGGCGGAGTCTCGCTCTGTCGCCCGGACTGGAGTGCAGTGGCCAGATCTCAGCTCACTGCAAGCTCCGCCTCCCGGGTTTACGCCATTCTCCTGCCTCAGCCTCCTGAGTAGCTGGGACTACAGGCGCCCGCCACCTCGCCCGGCTAGTTTTTATATTTTTAGTAGAGACGGGGTTTCACCGTGTTAGCCAGGATGGTCTCGATCTCCTGACCTCATGATCCACCCGTCTCGGCCTCCCAAAGTCCTGGGATTACAGGCTTGAGCCACCGCGCCCGGCCTAGGGTGATCTTTCTCTTTCAATCATAGTCCCTCTCCAACCACTCACCAAATACCAGTTTTTAGAAGTCTTTTTCTCTTGCAGGGAGTAGAGAGGGGGCAGTAATAGTTCATTCAGGGATTCCCCCATATCCTTCCTGGGTAAAGGTATTCTAGAAGGAGGCAGAAGAAGGAGGCTAGAGGTCCCACTGTTTGGCATTCAGGCTTTCACTTAATGCTCACTTTAGCTCTGCTTCACAATCCCCTACTATCTACTGTGACTAATGTTCTCAAGTCAAGAGTCTCTCCCATTCTAGAAAATAAATCAGGATCCTGGGATGTGGTGGTGGTGTTATAGGGGCATGTGTGGGTGAGTGTGTGGGTATGAGTGTGTGTAGGGGGGTGGCAGTCCTTTGGTTATATGGGACTGGGAAGTAGACCCAGAGCTGTAGCTGTTCTTTAGGCTTTCACCCTTCCTCAAACTTTTCTGCCCTGATCCTTTCCAATTTTTTTGTGGAAATAATTAGCTCTTTTTATTTATTTATTTAATTTTTTTGAGATGGAATCTTGCTCTGTCACCCTGGATTGCGTTTTGACAGTGGCCATAGAAGTTTCCACTCAGATCTTCAAGAGAAACCTACTCTGGGGACTACAGGTCACTGACGGCCTGTAGTCAGTGCCACCCCTTTGGAACTACCATGCATTTACATCAATGCCAAATATCTCGAGTTGCCCCCAGCTAGTGGCTGAGCACAGTAGGAGTACTAAACTTGTTCTTTCTTGCCCAATGCAGAACTCCTCTAATGGGCAACTTTGGCTTGGTGAAACTTCTCATCAGCCTGGATGAGACTGTCTTAGAACTACAGTGTAGTCCAGGCTCTTTCTACCCAATATTTCCTTCTCTTCTTTTTACAGAAGTCAGGCCTGTACCACAGTCTGAAGGCTCTCTGCCAAATTCCTGAGCCTTCCCACTTTATCCTTCACAAACATTTTCCCCAATAAATATCTTGCATGTCTAATTCCTTCTTGGCATCTGCTTCTCTGAGCACCAAAACAGATAGGTGGTTTACCAAGTGGTGCAAGAAAACAGATAGTAAGATGGGTTTTGGGGAATGGCTTATTTGGTCCCTGGCACAAAGCAGCCATTTGAGTCCTGATTTAGCCAGCAGTGACCTAGGAAAACATCCCAGAGAAGGGAAATCCTCTTGCCTGTGCAATTCAGGCATTTAAAAGATAGGGGGAATACGATGCCTACAAAGACAGCAGAGCTGGCCAATTGTTACTAAGACAATTAATGCCTTGCAGATGGATAATGAGAAACTGAGAGCACTTAAACAGTTAAAGGCTAAGTGTGGGAGCCAGGGGTCTTCTCTGGAGCTTAACAAAGAAGCTTTTATTTCCTGCAATGGAAGAGCAGAAATGGGATTTGATGGTCACAGAGCTCTAAAGATATTTGAATGCTCAGCCTAGGGAGATCCAGTATGTAGTCAGGGCCCTGGTTGGGGAAACCAGCCTGAAGCTTTGAAACATGGGATGGGTGCCCCTGAGGATTTTGGCTCTGTAGATACCTCTGGACACTCAAGAGCTTCCAGAACTGGCTCACACTTCCTAGTAAGAGCAAGCACTTCCTTCATTACAGAAAGCCCTCTTCCACAATTGTTCTCAGTTCTTCTCCTGGCTGCCAGGCCAAGGTAATTGGAGTTAACATCTCAGCATAATCTGCCTAGGAAGTGTTGGCCCTGATAAGAAAGGAACGATTACACACCGAAGGAACTGAAGTAAGTTAGCATGACTATCAGGAGCCAGAGAAGCACACTTAGAATTGGATTTTAAGGGTGTTCAATTAAGGGGCCTGGAATTTAAGATGAGATAAGCAAGACTTTATGGACTTGGAGTACTTTTTTGGGACAGATTTAACCTCAGCAAGTAGTCCCGAGGTTAGCTTTTCTTTTTTTTTTTTTTTTTTGAGACGGAGTCTTGCTCTGCCGCCCAGGCTGGAGTGCAGTGGCCGGATCTCAGCTCACTGCAAGCTCCGCCTCCCGGGTTCACGCCATTCTCCTGTCTCAGCCTCCCGAGTAGCTGGGACTACAGGCGCCCACCTCGTCGCCCGGCTAGTTTTTTGTATTTTTTAGTAGAGACGGGGTTTCACCGTATTAGCCAGGATGGTCTCGATCTCCTGACCTCATGATCCGCCCGTCTCGGCCTCCCAAAGTGCTGGGATTACAGGCTTGAGCCACCGCGCCCGGCCAGCTTTTCAAAGCCTGGAAAAAGTGACGGCTTTGAAAAAGTGGAAATGAATTCACACGATGGCAGCTTTTAACTTGAGGAGAAGATAGCTATTTATTTTGGCTTACTTATGTTGTTACTGCTCACTTACTAGTCCCAATTGTTTTGTAACCACTATTTATTTATCTATCTATCTATCTATCTATCTATCTATCTATCTATCTATTTATAGTCTCATTCTGTTGTCTAGACTGGTGTGCAGTGGTGCACTCTTGGCTCATTGCAACGCCTGTGTCTCAGGGTTAAGCCATCCTCCCACCTCAGCCTCCTGATTTTTGCATTTTTTTTGTAGAGATGAGGTTTCCCCATGTCACCCAGACTGGTCTTGAACTCCTGGACTCAAGTGATCTGCCCATTTTGGCCTCCCAAAGTGTTGGGATTACAGGCGTGAGCCACCACACCGGGACTGTTTTTTTTGTTTTTTGAGATGGAGTCTTGCTCTTGTTGCCGAGGCTGGAGTACAATAGCATGATCTCAGCTCACTCCAACCTCCAACTCCCGGGTTTGAGCAATTCTCCTGCCTCAGCCTCCTGAGTAGCTGGGATTACTGGCGCCTGCCACTATACCTGGCTAATTTTTGTATTTTTAACAGAGACAGGTTTTCGCCATGTTGGCCAGGCTGGTCTTGAACTCCTGACTTTGTGATCCGCCCACCTCAGCCTCCCAGGAGTTTGAGATCAGCGCCTGGGCAACAGAGCGAGACCTCACCTCTACTAAAAAAAAAAAATTAACCAGGCATGGTAGTGCATGCCTGTAGTACCAGCTACTTGGGAGGCTGAGGCAGGATCCCTTGAGCCTAGGAATTCGAGCTTGTAGTAAGCTATGATTATATCACTGCCTGAGTGACAGACCCTGTCTAAAAAATAAATAGTGGTTTTTAGGTGATCATCTGCAAATATTTTTGTTCTTTCCCTGTATCCCTTTTTAATCTCATCATACTGATTAGGACATCCAGAACACTGGTGATTCTTGTTTTGTTCCTGACTTTAATGACCATGTTTCCAGTGTTGTATACATGTTTCTAATTTTTGATACATACCACTTGTGACGTTAAGGACATTTCCTGATATTCTAAACTCTCTAGGACATTAAGACATGAATATTGAATTATAAGAAATGTCTCTTTTTAGCCTGGGCAACATAGTAAGACTCTGTCTCTAAAACAACAGCAACAACAACAAAATTGGCTGCCATGCTGGTGCATGCTTGTAGTCCCAGCACCTCAGAAGGCTGAGGCAGGAGGATCGCTTCAGCCCAGGAGTTTGAGGCTACAGTGAACTATGATCCTGCCACTGCACTCCAGCTTGGGCAACAGAGCAAGACCCTGTCTCTAAAAAAGAAAAAGAAAAACAGGACCATTTTTTGCATCTGGTGACCATGTGGTTTTCCTATAATATTATGACAATTTATAACTGTTCTCATAAATGATAACGATCTATAAATTTTTATGTTTGCTTTTTTTTTTTTTAATCATCTCTTCTAGGTATGAGTCCTGGGCAATTGCATTAAATTTTATAACCACAGTATTAAAAAAACTATTTATAGTCAACAACTCAATTTTGGTTTTCATGAAACACTGGGTATTTTTCAATGCTTCCCATCCTATGCAGGATGAAGTCAGAGTCCTAAATCTCATATTCTAAACTCCCACACAATCTGACCTCTACTTACTGGCTTCTTCATCCATTGATAAAACTGTCCCTACTCTACAAACTGCCTTTCCCTTTATAATTGTCCTTTAAAGCCCAGCTCAAATACTAGCTCTCTATATTGAAATTCAATTCAAATTCCACTTCTTAGAAACCTTCATTTTTCCTTCTAGTTTACCTCTTCTCTTTTTATAAAGCATGACTTTTAAAAAACCTTCATTAGAGTGCTCACCAACCTGCCTTTCATTAATTAGTAACTCTGTATTAGACTATATTTAAGTCCCGTAAGGAAACAAATTATTCTACAGCAGAGTACTGTGCTCCTAATAGGTAGTTTTAAAGTTTTTATTACATTAAAATTAATTTTATAAATTTCAGTTATATTGACACCTCTTGCAATGATTTGAGATATGCTTGAGATGGCAAAACTGAGGTTGCTTTAAATATTACCTCTACAAAAGTCACTTATTACCAAATTGCTTTTTAGATCATTTTATCTATATGTTGGTTGGTGACTTCATACTCGTATTTAATGAGTCAGACATCTCTCTCTTTTTTTTTTGAGACAGGGTCTGGCTCTGCTGCTCACGACTGGAGTGCAGTGGCACAATCACAGCTCACTGCAGCCTTGCATTACCAGGCCCAAGTGATCCTCTGACCTCAGCCCTCAGCCTACCAAATAGCTAAGATTACAGGTGTGTACCACCATGCCAGGCTAATTTTTGTATTTTCTGTAGAACGAGGTGTGACCATTTGGCCCAAGCTGGTACTGAACTCCTGGGCTCAAGTGATCCACCCACCTTGGCCTCTCAAAGTGCTGGGATTACAAGCCACCACACCCAGGCCATCTTTCTCTTTAAAACTATTTTGTTCATTGGCCAGGTGCGGTGGCTCACATTGGTAATCCCAGCACTTTGGGAGGCTGAGGCGGGAAGATCACGAGGTCAAGAGATTGAGATCATCCTGGCCAACATGGTGAAACCCCATCTCTACTAAAAACACAAAAATTAGCTGGGCATGGTGGTGTGCACCTGTAGTCCCAGCTACTCGGGAGGCTGAGGCAGGAGAATCCCCGAACCTAGGAGGCAGAGGCTGCAGTGAGCCGAGATCACACCACTGCACTCCAGGCTGGCGACAGAGTGAGACTCCATCTTAAAAACAAAAACAAAAACAAAAACAAAACCCTATTTTGTCCCTTCTAGTTTCTATTTATGTAACAGATCCTATTGTCCTCACACTCCTCAGGCTGGAATCCTTAGTCATAACTGCTTCTCTCTTTCCTCCACTTTCTACTCACTCCCCGTTTTATCTGGGTCAAATCCATCCATTATCCCTTATATTTGCTCTGCAACATCTTGGTATGTGCCCAGCCCACTTTTTCTGAGTACACTCTCTTCTGAGAAGTAAGCTTTTGGTAATTGCCTGACTAGTTGCTTATACCAGGTTTAGGGTTACCAGATTTAGCAAATAAAAATATAGACAATTGTCTGACCGGTTGCTTATATCTGGCTTATGGTTACCAGACTTAGCAAATAAGAATATAGGACATTCAGTTAAATTATTTGAATTTCAGATAAACAAGGAATAATCTTTTAGTGTTACATGGGACCTACACTGAACATCTGTTTATCTGTAATTGCAATTTAATTTGGCATCATTTTATCTGGCAATCTCAGGCAGGTTTAACACCTTTCCCAAGCTGAGCTTCTCATTTCCTCCAAAAGAACACAACCTTAAGGACAGGTAACATCCTGTGGGACAGCCATCCTTTGCCCTATGCTGAGAAAACAGGTTTGCAGAGAATAAAAACAAACAAATAAATAAACATTTAAAAAAGCAGTTGTGTGGAAAGAAGCACAAAAGAGAGGCCATGAGACTCCATAATTAAGCAGAGATGAACTGCCCTAGTTCTTAATGGCTTGTTAGTCCTCATTCCAGTCTTCCACAGGGTGTGACTTGGCTTCCATAAAATAAACTCACGGTCCCGTGATCATTTTCCCTCTTTGCTTTAGCAAGAAGCTTTAACTAAAATAGCTCTCCTTTCATTTCCACTGTCTACCACTCTAGTCTCAACTCTCATGAGTCTGAAATTTTGCAAAAGCCTGATAAACTTGTCACATGATTCCAGTGTCTACCAATTCCTTGTAAGTAACCAAGATATTCTTGCCTGATTAAATGCTTTGAAAATATCATCTTGGGCCGGGCGCAGTAGCTCACGCCTGTAAGCCCAGCACTTTGGGAGGCCGAGGCAGGCGGATCACTTGACGTCATGAGTTTGAGACCAGCCTGGCCAATATGGTGGAACCCCGTCTCTACTAAAAATACAAAAATTAGCCAGGTGTGGTGCTAGTCCCAGCTACTCGGGAGGCAGAGGCAGGAAAATAGCTTGAACCCAGGAGGCGGAGGCTGCAGTGAGCCAAGATCACGCCACTGCACTCCAGCCTGGGCGACAGAGTGAGACTCCATCTCAAAAAAAAAAAAAAAAAGAAAATATCATCTTGTACTGGCCATCTCTTGTTTCATATTCATTAATAAACTTTGCTTTCTAATTTCGGTGAAGAACAAGCACAAGATTAAGGAGTAAGACTATGTGAAATTGGGTTATAAATTGAAAGGCTGTTGTATCTTGTAAACGTACAAAGCATTGCCAAGTGAAAATGAAGTTGTTAGTCCCTCTATCTAGAATTCTTTCCCAAATAGCTGCACATCTTTTTCCTCTGCTTCATTTAAATCTGTGTTCAACTGTTATCTACTCAGAGAAGACATTCTGGATCATTTCATATTAAATAGTAACTTTTATCACTGTATCCCTTTAACCAGTTGTTTTTCTTTAAGGTACCTACCACTACCTGACATGTTGTATACAGTTAAGTCCTTACTTAATGTCTTCAATAGGTTCTTGCAAACTGTAACTCTAAGATAAACTACATAAAATGAAACCAAATTTACCACAGGCTAATTGATACAAACAAGAGTTAAGATCCTATGGCACATTTCTGGTCAAAAAAATATTACCAAACTTGCAAATAAAGACCAAAACATTTCTAATGTTAAATTAAACACTGAAGTAAATGTGAGCTAGACAACATTTAATAAAGATTAATAAAAACAAGATGATTTATCAAATTACAACAGTTCAGGGTTTTGGGTGGTTGGAGCCCATCCTGGCAGCTCAGGGTGCCAGGTGGGAACTGATACTGGACAGGACAGCCATCCCATTGCACGGCGCACTCACACACACATCCACATTCACTCAGACTGGGCAACAAGAGCAAAACTCCATCTCAAAACAAACAAACAAACAAACGAAATGAAATAAATTGTCTCAGGTATTTCTTTTTTCTTTTTTGGGATGGAGTCTCCCCCTGTCACCCAGGCTGGAGTGCAGTGGCACGATCTCGGCTCACTGCAACCTGTCTCCCAGGTTCAAGCGATTCTCCTGCCTCAGCCTCCCGAGTAGCAGGGATTACAGGCATGCATCACTACGCCTGGCTAATTTTTGTGGGTTTCATTTTTTAGTAAGACAGGGTTTCACCATGTTGGCCAGGCTGGTCTCAAATCCCTGACCTCAGGTGATCCACTTGCCTTGGCCTCCCAAAGTGTTGGGATTACAGGTGTGAGCCACCGTGCCCAACCTCAGGTATTTCTTTATAGCAATGCAAGAATGGACTAATACACTCCTGCAGGCACAGGAAAAAGTGCAGACTCCACACAGACAATAGGCTTGGTCAGGAATCAATGTTTTGTTTCCCTCTCAACATTGTCATGCAAATGATGTTGGAAAAAAACATTATTCAAGGACCTGCTATATCCTAATTTGCTGTCAATTTCCAAACTCTAGAATGTGAGCATTGGAACTTTAGCTGTTTTGTCTGTTTTTGTTATTTTGAGATGGAGTCTTGCTGTGTTGCACAGGCTGGAGTACAGTGGCATGATCTCGGCTCACTGTAACCTCTGCCTCCCAGGTTCAAGTGATTTTCCTGCTTCAGCCTCCCGAGTGGCTAAAACTACAGGCATGTGCCACCATGCCTGGCTAATTTTTGTATTTCTAGTAGAGACAGGGTTTCTCCATTTGGCCAGGCTGGTCTCGAGCTCCTGACCTCAGGCAATCCACCCGCCTCAGCCTCCCAAAGTGCTGGGATTACAGGTGTGAGCCACTGTGCCAGGCCTAACTTAGGTGTTTTATTTACTGACACATCCCCTGCATACCTTATAATGCCTGGCACATGTTAAATGATGAATAAAACAATGTTATGCTTGGCTGAACTGAACTAAGAAAGATATTTATGCTTTCATTTTAGATCCAAGAATGTAAGATATTCTGTAAGAGAAGAAAAAATGATTGTATAAAAACTGCACTGTGATAGAACAATAACTACAGGCATGTGCCACCATGCCTGGCTAATTTTTGTATTTCTAGTAGAGTGCATGTGTGCTTGTGTGTCAAAACAAAAGTCATGGGAAAAATGTCTTGTAAGTACTTGTATTGAGCTAACCACCAAAGATGGCATTCAATTTGATCTGGGTCACTATAAATTAGAGTTTCCAGCATATAATATAGTTGTCATAGAACAACTTCACTGGGGCCAGGCGCAGTGGCTCATGCCTGTAATCCCAGCACTTTGGGAGGCCAAGGCGGCCAGATCACGAGGTGAGGAGATCAAGACCATCCCGGCTAACACAGTGAATCCCTGTCTCTACTAAAAAATACAAAAAAAAAAAAAAAAAAATTAGCCAAGAGTTTTGGCAGGCGCCTATAGTTCCAGCTACAGAGGCTCAGTCAGGAGAATGGCATGAACCCGGGAGGCGGAGCTTGGAGGTGAGCCAAGATTGCATCACTGCACTCCAGCCTGGCAACAGAGTGAGACTCCGTCTCAAAAAAAAAAAAAAAAAAAAAAAAACAAGAAAGAAAGACAGAAAAAGAAAATCTTCATTGGAAAGTAGAGAAAACTACCAACATTTAAATGAAGACAAAAATATGAAAAGTTCAGACATAAAGTGTAGGCTCCTGGTTTAAGCAGAAATGGGGTTCTTTTGGTGGTCTGCAGTTAGTAAGCTATATTTGTACTTTGTGTCACTACAGGTTTCTGGAGTTTGTTTAAGAACTGGCTTCATTTTCCATATTAGGAGTTAGGAGTTCCTTTGAAAAAGAACAGAAAATTTAAGAAAAACATAAATTGCAATTTTGAAATTCTACCATTAAGGATGATATCTTAAAGTAAGAATTATGTCTTAGAAAGCAGAAGTGAGAATAAAAACTTTTGTTACTGTGATTAAATAATAGTCTATCAATTGTAGAAAGCAAATAAATTTAATCTTTCATTTTCAATTAATCTTTAATATTTCAGAAAGTATATTAACATTGCCTAACATGCTGTTTTACACACAATAGATATATAATCAGTGTTCATTAACTTAAAAATCTTTGGTTTAGCCAGCTACATTTGTAATATATTATGAACTAGTTTACCCTGAATCATGAGTTCACCTATTTGTTGTTTTCTTTTTTTCTCAAGACGAGTCTTGCTCTGTCGCCCAGGCTGGAGCACAATGATGCAATCTCGGCTCACTGCAACCTCCGTCTCCCAGGCTCAAGTGATTTTCCTGCCTCAGCCTCCCGAGTAGCTAGGATTACAGGCACCCACCACCATGCCCTGCTAATTTTTGTATTTTTAGTAGAGATGGGGTTTTACTATGTTGGCCAGGCTGGTCTTGAATTCCTGACCTGAGGTAATTCACCCACCCTGGCCTCCCAAAGTGTTGGAATTACAGGCCTGAGCCACCGTGCCCGGCATTTTTTTTTCCTTTTTTTGAGATTGAGTTTCACTTTTTTTGCCCAGGCTGGAGTGCACTGGTGCAATCTCAGCTCACTGCAACCTCCGCCTCCCAGGTTCAAGAGATTCTCCTGGCTCAGCCTCCTGAGTAGGTGGGATTACAGGCGCCCACCACCACGCCTGGCTAATTTTTGTATTTTTAGTAGAGACGGGGTTTCGCCATGTTGGCCATTCTGGTCTCGAACTCCTGACCTCAGGTGATCTACTCGCCTTAGCCTCCCAAAGTGTTGGGATTACAAGTGTGAGCCACCACGTCTGGCCAGATTTACCTACATTTTTGTGATATTTAAAATTTTTTTAGAGATAGAGTCCTGCTATGTTGCCCAGGCTGGAGTACAGTAGCTATTCACAGGTATGATTGTTGCACACTACAGTGTCGAACTTCTGGGCTCTAGTGATCTTCCCACCTCAGCCTTCCAAATAGCTGGGACTACAGGCACGTACCACTAAATGTAGTGTATTTTTATAAGATTTTAAAAAGGATTACACATTCTAAATTATGACGTCCACATACCATTTACTTTTGTGTGGAATTATAAGGTGATATTTTAAATGATGGGAATGAACAACTTGACATGTGTATCAGTAACCTCTAAACATCTATTTCAAACACCTATTAACCGAAAGTCATGATCCTCCAGCTCTTATACTAAGAACTTCCATACATTAGAGCAATATACATATTCAAAATTACCTAGTTCAATTTGACAAGTAAATTATTTATTTATTATTATTTTTTTGAGACGGAGTTTTGCTCTTGTTGCCCAAGTTGGAGTGCAATGGCGTGATCTCAGCTCACTGCAACCTCTGCCCCCTGGGTTCAAGGGATTCTCCTGCCTCAGCCTCCTGAGTAGCTGGGATTACAGGCGTGCGCCATCACACCCGGCTAATCTTTGCATTTTTAGTAGAGACAGGGTTTCACCGTGTTAGCCAAGATGGTCTCTTATCTCCTGACCTCATGATCCGCCCGCCTCGGTCTCCCAAAGTACTGGGATTACAGGCATGAGCCACCACGCCCGGCCAATACTTTTTCTATGTTTAGGTAAATTTGAAAAATATACATCATTACTACCACATTCATCCTAGTTAGAATCTCATCTTTATTCCACTATGTTTATGATTCAGTAACAAGTTTGAAAGGCATCATATTATTAAAAGTGTATCAGATTAGCTCCCTCAACTCACTATATCTAGTAACTGTTCTGATGAAATAGGCACTGGCTTTGAATATGGCCTGTTCCAGTTTGTGAACCATTGTAGACAAGTAAAGTTGTTACGCAAAGAGGTGAGCCGTAGGATGATTGAGGGTAAATTGTCACTACTATATATAAAGAAGAAAAATATGCGGCCGGGCGCGGTGGCTCAAGCCTGTAATCCCAGCACTTTGGGAGGCCGAGACGGGCGGATCACGAGGTCAGGAGATCGAGACCATCCTGGCTAACACGGTGAAACCCCGTCTCTACTAAAAAATGCAAAAAAATTAGCCGGGCATGGTGGCGGGCGCCTGTAGTCCCAGCTGCTCGGGAGGCTGAGGCAGGAGAATGGCGTGAACCTGGGAGGCGGAGCTTGCAGTGAACTGAGATCCGGCCATTGCACTCCAGCCTGGGCGACAGAGCAAGACTCCGTCTCAAAGAAAAAAAAAAGAAAAATAAAATGTAGGAAGAGATCTGTTAGAATAACATATATGACATATTCTATCTAAGTTTTTCATATATTTCGGAATTATAGAAACAAAAGTATGTAATCTTTTCTAAGATATATAAATGACTTCTTTTTAACAATAAATATTTTTTGATTTATAATGTAAATAAGATTAAACGAATATGGCTTACTCTTGAATTTAAAAAATGGCACGTGTAAATGAGCATTTTAGTACAAATAATTAGAATGTATTTATATTACATATAAATCTACACAATGGAAGATACTACTAAAATGTTGCTCTGCAGCACATCACCCTAGGCAAAATAGAATTCTAGAATTCTCTTTAAAAAAATCACTGAGAATTAGATGATGACTGTGAAATAGTTTCTCCCATTACAATACTATTTCTGTCATTCAAAGTTCTGACCACAGTTGTAGCTGGCGACTGAAGCACTTTACGAGAAAGCCTCATTCTTCCATCGGCTGGATCACGTCCAAAGTATTTCACCTGTGTTAAAGAAACAGCTCTTCCTTTAAACTTATAGCACATTGAGTGACATCTAAATAGACATTTAAATTTACATGGTCCAAATAAGGCAATGATTGTTTTTACTTGTTCACTGAAAGCATAGTTCAGTGCTAAGTGGAGGTATACACTTAATATATATAAGTAGTTATTATAAAAAAAGAAAAGAGACGGGGCAGTTAGTTGTTCAACTATGATCTGTCATTGAATTCATCTGTGCCTTTTTATTCTCACCAGGCCAAGTCCTTATACTGGGGGAATAGTCACAGACATAGTGAATGATTCTAGACAAGGGCTTTGTGAGCCTAATTGTGCTATATACTATACAGGATTATACTTAGGTCACTTGGATTTTCACTACTGCTCAAAGGACCGTCACATTAGTGTTTATTTGGCTTCACCTTGGAAAATGAAAGGGAGAAATGCAGAAGGTTTAAAGTTCCTTCTGATATGAAAACAACAACAACAACAAAGAAACCAAAAAATCAACCTTATACAGAGATATTATATCTTAGCACTCATCCTCCCCTGGAGGCTACTTGGACAGTAAGACCACAGATTGGGAATAAACCAGAAGCCTTAGTTACTCAGGTCATGGGTATTAGTCATAAGTGAAAGAGAATGTGGTGGAGCCAGAAAAAACAGACTGGCAATGACTTCTTTCATTCACTCATAAAGGACTACAAAGAAAGGGAATTTTGTTATATGAATTCTATGCCTGAATAACATGGCTCTTACCAAGCTCAAAAACTTGAAGTTTTAAGTAGTGGGGAAACAAAGTCTCACCTCCTCAAAGATGACATTCAAGGATTTCAACAAGTTACCTTATCAGAGTTCTTATGTCAGTCTCCAAATCGTGGAGTCTGCATAGCTAACACTGACATGCTCATGTATTTTTTAAATGAACTAAGGGTGACTACCATTTTGGCCAAGTTGCAGTCTCCTTCAGGGAAAGAATTGTGTCTTAAATCCTTAATGAGTCTGTTCAAGCAGCTCTAAGATTAAAAATGAAGTACTGCATATAAATAAAAAACATCATAGATGGTGACTCTTTCAACTTTTTGAAAAAAATAATGGAAGCTTCAAGAACGATTTACAACTTTAAGGCTAAAAGGTGGAATACAAGTACCTGAATTTCTTGGCCAACTTCTAATCCTAGGGCAGTAGGATGTTTAATCTGAAAAAAAAAAAACATGTTAATCTATTAGTTGTTGTGCATAATTACATAGTGCCCACGGAGGTACACATTTCTTTCTCAAGCTTTATTCATTTTTCTGATTAAACAAATCAGTTAGCGGCCAGGTGTGGTAGCTCACACCTGTAATCCCAGCACTTTGGGAGGCCGAGGCGGGCGGATCAGGAGGTCAGGAGATTCAGACCATACTGGCTAACATGTTGAAACTCTGTCTCTATTAAAAACACAAAAAAAGTAGCCGGGCGTGGTAGCGGGCGCCTGTAGTCCCAGCTACTCAGGAGGCTAAGCAGGAGAATGGCCTGAACCCGGGAGGCAGAGCATGCAGTGAACCGAGATTGCGCCACTGCACTCCAGCCTGGGTGACAAAGCAAGACTCCATCTCAAAACAAAACAAAAAAATCAGTTAGCCAGGCATGGCGGCTCATGGCTGTAATCGCAGCACTTTGGGAGGCCGGGATGGGCAGATCCCTTGAGCTCAGGAGTCTGAGCTCAAGTCTGACCAACATGGTGAAACCCTATCTCTACTAAAAATACAAAAACTAGCTGGGTGTGGTGGCACACACCTGTACTCCCAGCTACTCGGGAGGCTGAGGCAGGAGAATTGCCTGAATCTGGGAGGCAGAGGTTGCAGTGAGCTGAGATTGTGCCACTGCATTCCAGCCTGGGCAACAGAGTGAGACTCTGTCTTAAAAAAAAAAATCAGTTAATTATAAGGATTTAAAATATAGATGTATTAAGAACATAAAAATTATCCAAAACAGGCTGGGTACAGTGGCTCACACCTGTAGTCCCAGAAGTTTGGGAGGCTGAGGTGGAAGGACTGCTTAAACCAGACTGGGCAACATGAAGAAACCCCATCTCTACAAAAAATCCAAAAAAATTAGCCGGGTGTAGTGGCTTGGGCCTAGGGTCCCAGCCCCTCCAGAGGCTAAGGTGGGAGAATCACTTGAGCCTGGGAGGCTGAGGCTGTAGTGAGCTGTGATCGTGCCACTATACTCCAGCCTGGGTGACAGAGCAAGACCCTGTCTCAAAAACCTCTCAAGTTGTAGATAACTACTGCTAACACTCCAATGAGTATCCCTTCAGATGTCTATTTAGTGTATGTGTAATGCATTTATAAAAATGGACCCGCTGTGCTTATTGTATATCTTAAGGACATCTTTTTTATTTTTATTTTTTTGAGATGGAGTCTTACTCTGTCATCCAGGCTGCAGTGCAGTGGCATGATCTCCGCTCACTGCAACCTCCTCCTCCCAGGTTCAAGAGTTTCTCCTGCCTCAGCCTCCCAAGTAGCTGGGATTACAGGTGCATGCCACCGTGCCCAGCTAATTTTTTGTATGTTTAGTACAGATGGGAGTCTGCCATGTTGGCCAGGCTGGTCTCAAACTCCTGACCTAAAGTGATCTGTCCACCTCAGCCTCCCAAAGTGCTGCGCTTACAGGTGTGAGCCACTGCGCCTGGCCCAAGGGCATCTTTTCATATCAGTAAATTGAGCATTACTGTTAAGTTTCAAACTATATAATTTATTTAAACAATCACCTAAAGACAATAATTTGTTTTAAATTCCAGTGTTGCAAATGTTAATGACTGATGAATACAGGAGAAATATATGAGGGTTTAGTGTATTATTCTTTCAACTTTTTTGTACATTAAAAACTTTTCAAAATAAAAAGGTGAAAAAAAAAAAAGCTGTAGTGTAGCACAGATCATGAATTCACCTACTCTAATTATCCTCTCCAAACAAAATCCTACAATGTCTAGGTCCATAGACATTTACCAAACACCCTCTAAAAAGTTTGTCCCAATTCACACCCCCATCAACAGTGTATGAAAATGTCCATCTTTTCTCTTATACACACTGAGAATTTTAAACTATCTGAAAGTTAAAACTGATATATTAATTTCGTTTGCATTTCAAAAATTGCTGTTGATATTAAATATCTTGGTCGGCTTTTTATAAAAATAATTTGTTCATGTTCTTTACTTATTTTTCTATTGATATTCATCATTCTTACTGATTTATAAAAGCCCTTTGTAAATTAAGCTTCTGTCCTATGTTATAAGCATTTTTCCTTTAGGTTGCTGATTATCTCTTAACCTTATTGAAATTTTTGCCATATAATTAAAAAATTATGGGGTCAAATTTTATAAATTTATTTACCTTTTTGGCTTTGATATCATGTTGAGGCGTTCTCCAGTACTAATTTTATTAAAACATCCAATTTTCTTCTAGTAAACTCTCCTGCCCCAACAAGATTATCTTTTCTCACCACCTTTTTTAAAAAGCACATTTAGCTATTTGATCCAGACAGTATTTTGGTATAAAAATGAGTAGAGATCCTGTTTTAAGATAACCAGCTGTACCAACGTAATTTATTAAATAATCTTTATTCACTGACTATAATACAACTTCTAGCATATATTATAATCCCATGTATATTATTTCTGGTCTTTGTTTTCTTGTTGCATGGGATTATCTATTTCTCGGCTGGTAATATACTATTTTATTATCTATGGCTTTATAATATATTTTAATATATGGTACAACAGACCCCCTTTTTTTTTTTTTGAGACAGAGTCTCACTCTGTCACCAGGCTAGAGTGCAGTGGCACAACCTCGGCTCACTGCATCCTCCGCCTCCTGGGTTCAAGCGATTCTCCTTCCTCAGCCTCCCGAGTAGCTGGGACTGCAGATGCATGCCACCACGCCCAGCTAATTTTTGTATTTTTAGTAGAGACTGGGTTTCACCATGTTGGTCAGGATGGTCACCATCTCTTGACCTTGTGATCCACCCACCTTGGCCTTCAAAGTGCTAGGATTACAGGCGTGAGCCACCATACCTGGCCAACAGACACTCTTATTACTCCCCTGATCCCACTGCTTTCTAGAGTTGTGTTAGAGTTTTTATTTACTGGATGTCTGAACTACAACAAAGATTAAATTTCAAAATATTCCAAGAATTATCTTGCCATAATTGGTTGGTCAGTAGAAAATTGGGAAAACAGCTATACATAGGTATTTTTAGTAACTGCTAGCTCTAGATGCTGTTCTCCTTCAAAACAGTCAGTGTTTCTATTCCATCATGGAAAGAAAAATCTTTGGTATTTATTTATTTATTTATTTATTTATTTATTTATTTATTTATTTATTTTATTTTTTGAGACGGAGTCTTGCTCTATTGCCCAGGCTGAAGCGCAGTGGTGTGATCTCCACTCACTGCAACCTCCACCTCCCAGGTTCAAGCAATTATCTGCCTCAGCCTCCTAAGTAGCTGGGATTACAAGTACCCACCACCATGCCCAGCTGGTTTTTGTATTTTTAGTAGAGAAGGGGTTTCACCATCTTGGCCGGGCTGGTCTTGAACTCCTGACCTCGTGATCCACCCACCTCGGCCTCCCGAAGTGCTGGGATTACAGACATGAGCAACCCCACCCAGCGAATTTTTATTTATGCTAAACAATGTAAAACTTTTTGCCAGAGCATCTCTGCCACTTTTGTTTTCTCTGTTTAGGCTAGTAGTAGGCAAAGTGTATAATTCTTACCAACCTAGGTAATTTCAATACTGTGTTTTAAGGTGTTTGAAGGAAGTTATAAATATAATAACATCTGTCTTTTTACCTTTCGTTGATCAAGTTGTGTGTTATGAAGCAGTACCGCAGTCATATTTGGATATAATTTTACCATTACACCAGTATCTCTACAAAAAATAAATAATAAGCCTGGTTAAACCAATAAGTATCTGTATATCCATTGACAAATAAAACATTATGTTTTCATAGGAGGAAAAAGTAAAAAACAAAAAGAAACCCATTCTATCATGTTTTTAGAACTATAAAAAGTATACTTTTCAACTGAAAATATGCCCTATAAATAAATATGTATGAATCAAAGAATGAAGAAAAGATAAAGAATAAACACGCAATAAAAAAGCTTTTAGAGCCAGGCACGGTGGCTCATACCTGTAATCCCAGCACTTTGGGAGGCCAGTGCGGGCAGATCACAAGGTCAAGAGATCAAGATCATCCTGGCCAACATGGTGAAACCCTGTCTCTACTAAAAATACAAAAATTAGCTGGGCATGGTGGCGCATGCCTGTAATCCCAGCTACTCAGGAGGGTGAGGCAGGAGAATTGTTTGAACCTGAGCGGCGGAAGTTGCAGTGAGCCGAGATCGTGCCACTGTACTCCAGCATGGTGACAGAGCGAGACTCTGTCTCAACAAAAAAAGCTTTTAGAATATATATTCTTCTGTATTTCTCTTCATAATTTCCAAAAACATTTTTTTTGTGTGTGTGTCACCCACGCTGGAGTGCAGTGGTGGCATCTGGGCTCACTGTAACCTCTGCCTGCCAGGTTCAAGCCATTCTCATGCCTCAGCCTCCCAAGCAGTTGGAATTACAGGCATGTGCCACCATGACCAGCTAATTTATGTATTTTTAGTAGAGATGGGGTTTCCCGAAGTTGGCCAGGCTGGTCTCGATTTTCCAAAAATTTTCGAAATGACATTAAATATTTTAAACATAGTATAGAATATCATATCATTAACCTATAAGGTAAGGATTTAAGGAAGGTGGTCAGGTAAAATGAGATACTTATTTCATTAAAAAACTAATCTTCCCTTTTTCTCTAGTCTATGAAAATAAGCCATCCTATTTCTTATTTTTCACCTGCAATATTAAACAAATCATCTGATTGCCTTTTATTTCAAATAGCTTTGAACATTTTTGCTACATTTGATCATTTTTTTTCTTAAAAAAGGGATTTTCTGATCCTAAAAATACAATCTCTTTTAGCTGGTCAAAAAAAAAAAATCCTTTGAGATTGAAATCGGCTTTTTTTTTTTTTTTTTTTTTTTTGAGATGGAGTCTCACTCTGTCGCCCAGGCTGGCGTGTAATGGTGTGATCTCATCTCCCTGCAACCTCCACCTACTGGGTTCAAGCGATTCTCCTGCCTCAGCCTCCTGAGTAGCAGGGATTATAGGCATGCACCACCACGCCTGGTTAATTTTTGTATTTTTAGTAGAAATGGGGTTTCGCTATGTTGGTCAGGCTGGTCTCGAACCCCTGACTTTGTGATCTGCCTGGCTCGGCCTCCCAAAGTGCTGGGATTACAGACGTGAGCCATGGTGCCTGGTTGAAACTAGCATTTAAAAACATGTGCCAATTAAGCATTCAGACTATGTTTAAAATAAGCCATCAAAAAAAAAAAAAAAAGAAAAAGGAAACAAGGAAATATTGATAGGTCTATTTTGGGCCTATTTAGTATTTACCGGGAAAATTAATTTGGGGTTTCACCAATTACTAGTAGAAAATTTGGTTAAAGAATTCAGTTAGGAGAACCTATCATAATTAGAACCACAGAACTGTTACTGAAATTTGATAAAATGATATAGAAAATAAAATATACTATACCTTAAAAAGTAATGATTATACAGTAACTGGCATGTAATCTAAACATCTTATGATTTCAAAGTAAATAAAGTAAATGTAAAATTAAATTGGGATCATAATAGAAATCTGTTAAAAACCAACACAGGGCTGGACACGGTGGCTCATGCCTGTAATCCTGGCACTTTGGGAGTCTGAGGCGGGAGGAGGGCTTGAGGCCAGGAGTTTAAGACCAACCTGGGCAACATAGTGAGACCGTGTCTTTACAAAAAATTTAAAAATCAGCCCCGTGTGGTGGTGTGTGCTTACAGTTCTAAATACTCAGGAGGCTGAGGTGGGAGAATTGCTTGATCCCAGAAATTTAAGGCAGCTGTGAGGTTTACTATGGCACCACTGCATCTCACTGTGGGTGGCAGGGTGAGAACCTGTCTCTAAAGAAATAAAGGAAAAAGCTCAGCATAGTATATTACTTGATATTACCTGATTTCAGTTATTGTGGCAGTATACACTGCTCCAAATTCTAATTGCTGCTCCTGCTGTAAGTGCAAAATAAGCCATAAGATTCACAAAGAAAACATCAACAAAAAGTAGAAAAAACAAATATATCTATATGATATGTAATTAATATGATCTATACTTACATCATCCTTGCAGATTTCAGTAATGAAGTCTCTTGCCTCATGCATAGCACTGGGTGTTGGTGCAAATACAGAAAACGTTTCTTCATCCACCTGACTAATAGTTACACCTTTTAAAAACATAATTTAACATATTAAGGTTAACTTGGCTGGGCATGGTGGATCACATTTGTAATCCCAGCACTCTGGGGGGCTGAGGTGGGAGGATCACTTGAGCCCAGGTGTTTAAGGCCAGCCTGGGCATCATAGGGAGAGCCTGTTACTACAAAAAATAAATGAAAAAAATTAGCTGGACATGGTAGCATGTGTCCAACTACTTGGGAATTACAGTCGGAAGGATCACCTGAGCCCAGGGGTCAAGGCTGGAGTGAGCAGTGATTGTGTATTGCACTCCAGTCTGGGTGACAGAGCAAGACCCCGTCTCAAAAAAAAAAGTTAACTTGCTAATTCCAGTGGAAACTAGTCTTAAAAATAGATGTGAGAACGGGAGGGACCTGTTAGTAGCTGGATGGAGTTATGCCGTATTTAATCATTACTTTAGGAATGAAGGAATTCATTCATCAACAAATATACTCTGCATACGTGTTAGGTACCTGGCATTATACTAGGTAGGCCCTGGGGATACAATGGTGAGCCAATATGCTTGATTTCTTGAAGTTCACCATCTGGTGAAATCAAATTTATCTACACAAATTTTGGAGAGTCTGGTTCTGCTCTCTTAATTACGAGTAGAAACCGTAATAGAACCCTTTCCTTGCCTTGTTTTCTTTATCCCACTTACTCTTAGGAGGGGTGAATAAATGAATAAGGGACAAAATCACATCAGTTTCTCAATGTTAGCAAATGGCTAAGGTGACTCTGCTTCTCAGTCTCCTGCAATAACCTCAAACCTTGAAGTACTAGGTAATTCAAACATTGCTTCAGGAAAAATAAATTAAAGCATACTATTTTTATATATACTCTTTAAATAAAAGAGTATAAATAAAACTAAGTGAAAGTAGCAGAATAAAAAAGAAATAACTGTAATAATTCCTCTAAAGTTAAAAACTAAATATTATTCTAGATGTTCAACTATAAAATGTTGCAAAAAAGTCCTGATGAATTCTTGACTATCCTTCTTGAATACAGTTAAGAATGACCATTTGCTAATTTATTAATACTCAGTCAAGACATGTCATATCCTTTTCTCCTGGTCTTTCTCTCATTTCTCCAATAAATATATATTTAAAGCAACATACTAGAGATGAAATAGCAAACTTAAATGGTCTAGCATTTAATTTAAAAACCCCAAACTTCATACAACTCTTACCTGTTTCAGCCTGAAGCTTTTTTAAGTTATATCCACCTGGTCCAACAAATTTTGCTCGTTTTGATAATGGAACCTGAACAGTTTCTGGGATGTAATACAGACAAATATATAAACAATTCAACTACATACATGAACCTAAAACATGCCATGGTCACGTGAGTTTTTTTTTTTGACCTAGACACATGTAAAAATATAAACTGTTAAAGAATATTCCCTAAAATTTAAAGCATTTTAACTATAAAAGCATTTAAAATATTTTTGTGTATTAGGTAAAAACAATTTAAAAGCAGTAATATTCGTTCATATATTAATGTTTATCTTACAAGGATCACCAAAATTTTAATGTATTACCTACAACAGGTCCATTTTCTTTTCTAGATGCTCGAGGTTTTGAAATAGTTTTGTTCATGATCTGTAATATCTCCTTTTTTGCCACTAGAAGAGAAAAACGCAAAAGTTATAACTACATAAAACAAATATGATCTGAAATAGCTGCACTCTTAGTTTTTGTGGTATACCATCTAAACCCTGTGGCTTAATAATTGAAACTCTCCACATCCCTATTACCTTGAAAATTCACTCATATTCTCTTCTCCATAAATCCTATTTTAAAGAGAGTTGCTTAATTTGTAAAAATTGAAATTCCAATGGTAACCCACTTTGGGGTTTATTCGTGTGTTCCAAAAACTTAAGTTCTTCTTCTTTCTTTAAAATAGATATGGGATCTCACTATGTTGCCCAGGCTGGTTTTAAACTCCTGGGGCTCAAGCAATCTTCCTGCCTTGGCCTCCCAAAGTGCTAGGATGAGCCACCATGCCATGCCTGGCTACTTAGTACTTCTTTTTTTTGAGACAGTTTCCCTCTGTCACCCAGGCTGGAGTGCAATGGCATGATCTCAGCTCACTGTAACCTCTGCCTCCTGGGCTCAAGCAATTCTCCTATCTCAGCCTGCTGAGTAGCTGGGATTACAGGTATGCGTCACCATGCCTGGCTAATTTTTGCACTTTTAGTAGAGACAGGGTTTCACCATGTTGGCCAGGCTGGTCTCGAACTCCTGACCTGAAGTGATCCGCCTGCCTCGGCCTCTCAAACTGCTGGGATTACAGATGTGAGCCACTGCATCTGGCCAGTACTTCTTGATTTAAGTTTTATGAAATTCCACTTTTTAAAGCAATATTTTATAATAAGCCTAATGAGAACTGTAGTTCCCATTAGCAAAGTGGGAAAGAATGAAAGGAGAATCAAGCATACTAGCTCACCTGAAGCTTGTTGAATAGCCTCCATTACAATTTTTATTGGTATTCCAGGTAATTTAATATCAGCCTAATATGGAAAAGTCAAACAATTATATAAACATTGACTCATGGCATTATTTAAATGTTACAAAAATGAAACAAAATGAGTTTTAAAAATACCTGTAATGCAGTTATTCCTTTATTAGTGCCAGCTATTTTGAAGTCCATGTCACCATTGTAATCTTCAATTCCCTTCAGGAATTTAAAAAGTTGTGACATAGTTTTAAACAAAAACAAAAGTCAACATATTCACTATAGAAACATTTCAAAAAAACAGCTTTAGAAGTAAACCATATCCTAAGTCCAAACACAAAGCAATGTTTTCTACATTAACTACCGCTTCCAATTTGTGACTTTTTAAACTACAATTATTTTCACCAGAAACATCATTTCATTTTCAGATCATTCCTTTCCTTCATAAATGCGTAAGAATGAATTTATGATCATCCTAAAGTGAGCCACTATGAATACTTACACTGTGTAAGTCTTACTGCAATACTTAAGGGTAAGCATTACTATTTTTTTTAAGTAATCATTTTATTTTATTTTATTTTATTTATTTTGAGACAGAGTCGTGCTCTGTTGCACAGGCTGGAGTGCAGTGGCACGATCTTGGCTCACTGCAACCTCTGCCTCCCGGGTTCAAACAATTCTGCCTCAGCCTGCCAAGCAGCTGGCATTACAGGTGTGTGCCACCCTGCCTGGGCTAATTTTTGTATTTTTAGTAGAGACGGAGCTTTGCCACATTAGCCACACTGGTCTTGAACTCCGACTTCCCAAAGTGCTGGGATTACAGGCATGAGTCACCATGCCTGGCCTATTACTATTAATATAATACCTATTTTAAATTCATATCCTGTGAGATACAAGGTGAACACGCAGAGGAGGAAGGGAAGAACAAGTACCTGTTCTTCAAATACTAGCATTCTGAGCATATGCTACGTGCAAAGTACATATAGTCTTCACCATTATTTGATTTGTTTTTATCTTTTAATTTTTATTTATTTATTTTTAGTCTTCATTAAGTATTTGAAACCGGGAATATACTTGCCAGAATATCTGTCAGCAAACGATAATCTTCTATTTCACCCTTCTCAGGATCAGTTCTGGTGACCAATCCTATTGCTACGCCTGCAACAGCAGATGAAATTGGAACCCCTATAATTAGGAAAAAGAACTTCTGTGGGTAATGTGTACATGAGCTTAAAACACATATTTATCTTTCTATCAATTATTATTATTTTTTTTTCGAGAGGGAGTCTCGCTCTGTTGCCCAGACTGGAGTGCAGTGGCATGATCTTAGCTCACTGCAGCCTCTGCCTCCTGGGTTCAAGTGATCCTCCCACCTCAGCCTCCCGAGTAGCTGGGATTATAGGCGCCCGCCAATACGCCTGGCTAATTTGCTTGTATTTTTAGTAGAGATGGGGTTTCAACCATGTTGGCCCTGTTGGTCTTGAACTCCTGACCTCAGGTGATCTGACAGCCTCGGCTTCCCAAAGTGCTGGGATTACAAGTGTGAGCCACTGTGCCCAGCAGACATTTATTTTACTTATTTATTTATTTTTTGAGACTGGAGTCTGGCTGTCGTCCAGGCTGGGGTGCAGTGGCGCCATCTTGGCTCACTGCAAGCTCCGCCTCCTGGGTTCACGCCATTCTGCTGCCTCAGCCTCCCGAGTAGCTGGGACTACAGGCACCTGCCACACGCCTGGCTAATTTTTTCATATTTTTAGTAGAGACAGGTTTCACCGTGTTAACCAGGATGGTCTCGATCTCCTGACGTTGTGATCCGCCCGCCTCGGCCTCCCAAAGTGCTGGGATTACAGGCTTGAGCCACCACGCCCGGCCCAGACATTTATTTTTAATGTAAATGGATATTGTTATCTAAATTGACAATCACTGAAGCTGAGTTGGAAAAGTCTTAAGAGGTCATTTGACTACTTCATTAGTTTTTGAATATATAATAAAGTTCCCTAAAACAATGTAAACAAGTACTATATCCAGCAAAAACTTCTCTAACAAAAGCAAACTTTATAGCTTTTAAATTATCCATTGCTTTGCTTTTTGGCTTCAGGTGTCTTAATTGTTTTTGTTGGAAAGTAAGCATCTATTTGGTAAATTCTTCCAGTCTGAACCCCTCAGTTTACACCCTCATGGCAGCTAACATTAGTGTATCCTCCTAGAAAATTTTTGTGCACATGTATAAATGTAAATATAATCTTTTGTTTTCTTTGCTGATGGTGGCAGACCCTATGCATTTACTGTTTTGCACCTTGCCTTTTTCACTTAATAACATGTCTTGGATATTGACACATACCACCACACAAAGCTCTACTTTATTCCTTTGAATAGTTGCATACTACTCCCTATATGTTTTATGTCACACACAGTAGTGTGATTGCTGAGTCAAAAGGTATGTACATTTACATTTGTTACACTGTCAAACTGCCTTCTAAAGACATAGCATTTTAAACTTTTACCAGTGGTATAAGAAGGTACATGCTACTCTATATTCTTATTAATTCTTATCAAATCTTTTGACTTTTCTCAATTTAAAGAGTAAGAAATGGTTATATTAAATCTGACTTGTTTTTTATGACTGAGATTGAAAACTATTTCATGTTCATAAACCTATTTATGTCTTATTTTGAGAACTCCCTGTTCATGACCTTCAACATTTTTCTACTTGTTTGCCAGTCTTTTTATTATTGATCTTCTTTCAATATGGACAGATCTTTATTAAAATGTAAAGATAAAATATTACGTTTAATAACATATAAATATAAAATATTTTATTTCCTAGTTCGTTGACTTTGCTTATGGTCATGAGTTTTCCGTGTAGAAGTTTTAGTTTATGTAATCATGGTTCCTGGGTTTTGCTTAGCAGAGCTTTTCTTCTCCAAGATTTTTGATAAAACCTACCAACTTTCATTTGTTTAAAAATGTTTAAGTTTTGATCACTTGGAATTTACTTTGGTATAAAGGAGTGTGTATCTCATTTCATTTTCTCTAAGCAACCTCATCTATACTTATGGTTTTAACCACCATCTATAATGTTGATGACTTAAAAATCTATCCCTTCTGTCCAGCTCTCTGTGCCAAACCCTGGACCTGTATTAGTAAACTGCTTGTCAGACATCTCCAGCTAAATGTACCCAAAGCACCTTAAATATATATTCAAAATTGAGCCAGGCCCAGTGGCTCACGCTTGTAATCTGAACGCTTTGGTAGGCCAAGATGGGAGGATCACTTGAACTCAGGAATTTGAGAACCGCCTGGGCAACATAGTGAGACCTCATCTCTATAAATAATAATAATGATGATGAAAGAAATACATATATGTTCAAAATTGAATCACTATCAAAAAATCCTTTACCTCCTGCAATCTTTGGTTTAAAGCAACTAAGACACTCATGCCAGAATCAACATTTCTTTCCTCATTTCCTATATCCCATCAAGTCACAAAGATCTGTTTAATTTTTTAGAAAGCTGTCCTTTACCCTAAATATTAAAATACCTATTGCTACTTTTTAGTCTGAGTCCATATCATTTCTTGCCCTGGCAACAAGCTCCCTGTCTGGCTTCCCAGATTTTAGTTTCTCTCTTTACTTCTGAGTCTCTGCCATCTCATTCCCCAGGGCTATTCATCACTTAAGCTGGGAAAAACTATTTGAAAAAACAAAAGCAGATTCAAATCATGCCACTGTTTTCCATAAAATCCTTCAAGTTCCTCATTGACTGCTTTCAGGAAATTTTTGTACATATTCTGTGGTCAAATAAATTTCAAAAAATATTACATGTCCTATTCCTAGAGAGTCAGTATTCAAATTAGCTTATTAAAGTCTATTTAACCCACATTAAATAAACCTGCTTAACCCTGCTGAAACTTACTTTAGAACAGGATAAACTTTTTCATGGTATACAATAATCAATGTCCTGCGGAACACTATTCCATGGAATACTGAATTGGAAAAATGCTGGCTTTAAGTCCAAACTCCTTAGCATAACAATGACCTTCAACATATGATTCTACTTTATTACCTTAACACCTCTTTCGAGTGCATTCCTGAAACACACTACACTGTTACATAACTTCTTAACTTTGCACATGCTGGTCCCTTCATGTGAAATACAGGCCCTGCTCCTAATATGCCCAGTCAACAACTACTCAGCCTTTAAAATCAAATGAAATGTAGTAGTCTCTCTAAGCCAATTATGCTCAGCCTAGTTCATCAATCACCCTGTATGCCTTACACATATTTGTATTATTACCTCTTCGATCTATTAGTATCTTTTTGTTTTCAAACCTTTAAGCTTTTTCAAAACCTGGGTACAATTTGTATCCCCGGGCATGGGGCATAGGACAGTGCCTGACTTAGAGCAGGGCAAGCCCTTCTCAAGCAATTCAAATTCATATTTGAATTGAACTGTATACCCTGTATTGGCCCATCCCACAGGACTTGACATTCATTCTTATCAAATTTAATTTTTTTGAGGTTTTTGGCTTTATCGCTTCAAATTTAATTTTTAAACTATTAAGCTCCATATTTTTTTATCCTGCTCAATTTTGTCATTTAACAAACCAGTCACTCATTCATTTTAATCAGTATCCTTTTTATTGGCAGGCCAGTGTTCTCAGTCAAGTCAACATTGAAAGAGACAGGGCTGAAATAAGCATCCTCAAGTCTTCAACCTGAGATCCTCCTCTGACCTGCTGATCACATTAAGCAGTCCCTTTGCTCATCCCTTAGCCAGTATGAATGGTGCACCTATTATCTAGTCTAAATTTCTGCATCATTTACACAAGGTATCATAAAGATATCATAAACCATAAAGCTGAATTATAGATACATCACACCAACAGCAAAACCCTCTACTGCAAATCTAGTAATTTCTTCAAAACAGAAAGTGAATTAAATAACTATGGCATGACTTGTTTTGGAGAAGTCGCTTCTGGCTTCTTTCTGTAGTCCGTTTCCTTCCTTTTTTTTTTTTTTTTTTTGAGACAGAGTCACTCTGTCACCCAGGCTGGAGTGCAGTGGCATGATCTTGACTCACTGCAGCCTCTTGCCTGCTGAGTTCAAGTGATTCTCTTGACTCAGCCTCCCAAATAGCTGGGATTATAGGCATGGGCCACCACACCCAGCTAATTGTTGTATTTTTAGTAGAGACGGGGTTTCACTATGTTGGCCAGGTGGACCTCAAACTCCTGACCTCAAGTGATCCACCTGCCTCAGGCTCCCAAAGTGCTGGGATTACAGGCATGAGCCACCGTGCCTGGCCCCTTTCCTTTCCAAACTACTTACAAACCATTCTTTTTATAAGTCTTTAAGAGTCTTGTTGAGGGTCACAGTCAAGTTCATTGTGTTATACTTTATAGAAAATACTTTTTTTCTCTTTCAATAATAACGTTTTCTGTCCTTGGGATACCAGTCTCCATGATTTCTCAATGCCTGCCATCATACTTCAGTAATCTAATCCTGAAGTTCTCATTATAATTGAGGATGAATTTTTGTGTAGACCAAAAGATCTGAATTCATATAAAAATGGCAGGTAAAGACTCTCCTATGATGTCATCTTTTATTTTTCAGTTTACCTTTTTCAAGATTTGTTCAGTGTTTTCCAATATGAGATTTGGAATGAGAAACACCAAGTGCCATGAACACTAAGACTGTTTTGTTCATCACCATGTCCTAAGAACTTAGATCAGTGCTTGGCACATAGGTGCCACAGAGTAAAGATTTGTAGAGTGAAAGAAGGAAGATGAAAATAGTAGCAGCAGTATTTTACCAGCTACCTTAAATATCAGATTATGTTTTCCTTTATTTAATAAAGTGCCTTTAGCATTTTTTGCTTTGGCCTGTTTTTAATTTTTCTAGATAATATTACTATATATTCACACCACGTTTTCATTTTACCTTTTGTTACGACCCTCCTTTCTATCTTTCATGCCAGTACTGTAAATGTGTGAACTTATCAGAGAACTCCTTCTGTGGCCTCTTTAGTGTCTTTAGGTTCCTTCTCTCTTTCTTCTCAAATAGCAACACTGATAACAGTTTGGCACGAATTGGTTTTAAGAATCTCCTAGCAGCCAGGCGCGGTGGCTCACGCTTGTAATCCCAGCACTTTGGGAGGGCAAGGTGGGTGGATCACGAGGTCAAGAGTTCGAGACCAGCCTGGCCAATATGGTGAAACCCTCCTCTACTAAAAATACAAAAATTAGCCAGGCGTGGTAGCACGTGCCTGTAATCCCAGCTACTCAGGAGGCTGAGGCAGAAGAATTGCTTGAACCCAGGAGGCGGAGGTTGCAGTGAGCCGAGATTGTACCACTGCATTCCAGCCTGGGCAACAGAGTGAGACTCTGTCTCAGAAAAAAAAAAAAAAAAATCTCCAAGCATAATGTGTTCCTTTTTGGTGTTTCAGACCTGGGGATTAAAATGAACCATTTGTAGTCCGCCTTCCTAAAATTGTGTGTACATGCCTGAGTGGCATTGTTCTCTTGGCTTGTATAAATCAACTGAAAGAATACAGTTGCTTTCTCTTATGAGTCCTAATAGTACTTACTAAGCAAAACTTCCTTGGTGATTGGAATCAGTTCTGGAGCTCTCTACCTTTTGGAATGAAATAAAGTTTACTAGGTCACCAATGCAAATAAAAATTTTTCAGTGTACTGCTTTTAGCTAAAAATAAGAATTCCAGCAGATATCTGGATATCTGAAGCTCTACTTTTCAAACATCTTGCCTCTGGCTTGATTTGGTCATCTGTAATCTGACTTTGAGTTTTACTAAAACTCAAATTTAAAGAAATCTTATATTTTATACTAACAGGTGTATATAAAAGGTTAGCATGTTTTTTTTTTAAATCTTTTTTGTAGAGATGGGGTCTTGCTATCTTGCCCAGGCTGGTCTTCAACTACTGGCCTCAAGTGAGCCTCCTGCCTTGGCCTCCCAAAGTGCTGGGGTTACAGGCATGAGCAATATCAGCAGTTTTGAGACATAATTCTTTTACCTGAATCCATTAATGCTAAACTTCCGCCACATGCAGATGCCATAGAAGATGACCCTATAGAAAAAAAAAATACCTGCTTTATATTATACTGATTTTTTTAAATGTAGAAAAGTATTACTAGTGGTTATTTCCTTATAAATATTCAATTACAATACAAATATTCAATAGTCTCTTCTTTTTAAAAGCACCTAAGGCAAGTTCTTTTAAGCTATAAACTATGGGGCTGCATGGTCCAATATGGTAGCCATTAACTATAAGTGGTGACTTAAAGTTTAATCAATTAAAATAAATTTAATTCTTCAACTAGATAGCACAGAGAAAGAGGATTTCTATCGTCACAAAAAGTTTTATTTTATTATTATTTTTTGAGACGGAGTCTCAGCCTGTCACCACACTCAGCTAATTTTTTGTATTTTTAGTAGAGACAGGGTTTCACCATGTTAGACCCTCGGAACCTTGTGATCTGCCGGCCTCGGCCTCCCACAGTGCTGGGATTACAGGTGTGAGCCACCACACCCAGTTCATCACAAAAAGTTCTATTGCACAGTATTGCTACAGATATTCTAATAGACTTCCTAGGGCATATCTTTTTTCTTGCTTATCAGAAGTAGTTAAAGATATAGGGCTTTGGCTCTCTCACTCGCATAAGCCCATTAGTTTAGTCACACCCAGTAGAGAACCACAAAGTCTTTAGTTTAAATTCTGAGTTTACTTTGGTATTTTTCTCTCAAAATCTGTGACTATCTGATTTATGTCTATTACACATTTAAGAACTCCATGACCTTTCTGCCTTTAATGACTGCACCGTACCTTGACCTATGGATGAATTTTTTATTTAAATGTGACCTCTTGCCTAGACTCCCTCTGTGATGTCCACTTATTATTCATGTGGATATGTGACAGGTATCCCCTGCCTAATGATCACTCTATTTTGGCCCTTCCCCTCTCTGATAACCTTGTTCTGTGGTTTGTTTGTACAAATAAAGAAACAAGCCAAATTGGATCTACTATAACAGATAAAGAAAAACATTTGTTTTATATTGCTTTCAAAACAACTCATTAGCTAAGAACAGAGATTAAGACAAGTATATGATTAACTCAATACATTTTTCTCTTGCAATAAACTTGGGTTCTGCAGTAATAAACAAAATGTAACACTATATTTGAAAACTTAATAATAGAATAGGGAATATGGTCTTTTCTACTATGAAAGAAGTATTTAAATACCATACCATTTGACTCTAGGATTTCAGATGTAACTCTTATGGTGAAAGGAAAATCTTTGGGAATAACAGGATACAAAGCTTTCTCAGCAAGAGCACCTAAATTAGAATAGAAGACAGTAAGTAAAAAAGTGTATTAAGTCTCTGTAAGAATACTGTATAAGTTTACAGATCTGTACTTACCATGCCCAATTTCTCTTCTATTTAAACCAGTGAGTTTGCCAATTTCATTAGTTGCATAAGGAGGAAACTTAAAAAAAACACACACATATACAATTGACATAGAAAGATGTCCAAGTTATATTACCAAAATAATAGAACTTACAGAACAGTAGAATCTCATTTTTGTTTTTTAAAAAAGTACATTCATAAACATACAGAAAATGTATGATATAAATTTAACATACATACCAAATTGCTAAAAGTAGCTATTATAAGTATGTAAATGGATTAGGATGTGGCAACTGGAGGGGTATGGAGATTTACACCATAAACTTCCATTACATTTAAATTAGTAACAATAACAAAATGTTATATTTTTGTAGTAAGAAAAAATATGTACATATTTAAAAAGTACACATTGAAGAATCACACATTTTTTTTCCATAGCAAAGCCCACATTTATTTCACTAAATTGAAATTTGATTTACACTGATACTTTTTAGAGTTATCTCTCTCTACTACCTTTTTCAGATATGAAACAAAATACATGAATGGGAAAGTTGCATATTTTGAAGTATGTCTCAAGCAAATCATAATGACAAAAATGTATGGAGGAAACAGCTCTTTTTCGTAAGGGTTTTATTTTAGACAGTGGTTGCAAACTGTTTTATTTGATGTATATGTTATCTTGAAGAAATATGAATTAGTTGTGATCATTTGACAATAGGAAGACTTCCGATAAAAATCTGTAGTTTCAGGCTGGGTGCAATGGCTCATGCCTGTAATTCCAGCACTTTGGGAGGCCAAGGCAGGCAGCTCACTTGAGCTCAGGAGCTTGGGACTAGCCTGGCCAACATGGTGAGATCCTCTATCTACTAAAAATACAAATATTATCCGGGCGTGGTGCATGCCTGTAATCCCAGCTACTCATGAGGCTGAGGCACAAGAATTGCTTGAGGCCAGGTGCACTGGCTCAAGCCTGTAATCCCAGCACTTTGGGAGGCCGAGACGGGTGGATCACGAGGTAGGAAACGGGTGGATCACGAGGTCAGGAGATCCAGACCATCCTGGCTAACCCGGTGAAACCCCGTGTCTACTAAAAAAATACAAAAAACTAGCCGGGTGAGGTGGTGGGCGCCTGTAGTCCCAGCTACTCGGGAGGCTGAGGCAGGAGAATGGCCTAAACCCAGGAGGCGGAGCTTGCAGTGAGCTGAGATCCAGCCACTGCACTCCAGCCTGGGCGACACGCAAGACTCCATCTCAAAAAAAAAAAAAAAAAAAAAAGAATTGCTTGAACCCAGGAAGTGGAGGTTGCAGGGAGCCAAGACTGCGCCACTGCACTCCAGCCTGTGCACCAGAGACTCCGTTTAAATTAAAAAAAAAAAAAAATTTTCGCCAAATATCTGTAATTCCAGTTTAACTATATATATATATATTTTTTTGAGATGGAGTTCTGCTCTTGTTGCCCAGGCTGGTGTGCAACGGTGCGATCTCAGCTCACTGCAACCTCTGCTTCCAGGTTCAAGCGGTTATCCTGCCTCAGTCTCCCAAGTAGCTGGGATTATAGGCATGCACCACCATGACTGGCTAATTTTGTATTTCTAGTACAGACAGGGTTTCACCATGTTGGTCAGGCTGGTTTTGAACTCCTGACCTCAGGTGATCCGCCCGCCTCGGCCTCCCAAAGTGCTGGGATTATAGGCATGAGCCACTGCTCTTAAAAGCAGTGGATGGAGCAGGTAATCTGATTACACCTCTGGATCTAGCAGTCAATTTGCAGGAAATAGAGAGGGCAGAGGAACATGTTGAATTGCACCACGAGTGAGCAATCAGCAACCCCCAATCTGGGAGACTATAAGTCAAATGGTTGTGGGGCTTCAACAGATAGACTGTAAAAAAAGAATGTAATGGAAGAGAAATGTATAGATTTAAAAAGACTTAAAGAAATATCAGGCCAGGCATGGTGGCTTACGTCTGTAATCCCAGCACTTTGGGAGGCTGAGGTAGGCAGACTGCTTGAGCCCAGGAGTTTGAGACGAGCCTGGGCAACATGGCAAAACCCCATTTTGTAAAAAATCTAAAAATTAGAGGGTTGTGGTGGTGCCTATAGTCCCAGCTACTTGGGGGGCTGAGGCAGGAGGATCACTTAAGGCCGGGAGATGGAGGTTGCAGTGAGCCAAGATGGTGCCACTGTACTCCAGCCTGGGTGACAGAGTGAGACTCTGTCTCAAACAAACTAAAACAGAAAAGGAAATACCAAACGTTTTAAAGAAAAAAAACAAGACTAAATTATAGTATCTAGAAATGGAGCCAGGAAATCCAAGATGATTACTGTAAAACTTGAGTAGTTACCTACTTTTAGGAGACGAAGGGTATTGAGATTGGGATGAAAAACATGGAGGGGCTTTTGAGGTGGCTGGCAATGTTAAATTTCCTGACTTGGATGGTGGTTACAAGGGTATTTGCCTTATAAAAACTTATTAAGCCATCCTTTGTTTTATATAGTTTTCAGCACCTATGCTTTATTTTATAATAAAGAGATTTAAAAAAATAAAACATGGCAATCATGGCCCATATCCTTCTCCAGCTCCCTCCCCAACCCCCTTACCTAATAATCAGCTAGACCTCCATTTTGCACAGCTGCCCTTTTAAGACTGCCACATGCTCTCCAGCTCATGACAAAGAACCTGCTTTACTCAATTACAATTCCTCTCTGGCTTCTGTAGCACCAGGGTATATCTAGAACAGGATATTTATAAGGGATTCAAGACCTGTATGTATCTCGATGTTTACGGATATTCTGTAGCATATCCTTTCTACGAAAATGTTCTCTATTGATTACAGCATAATCAGCAAAAGTGAAATGCTGGGATTCCGGGCAGCCAACAAGGGTTACACAAAAGCGAAATGACTTGCTACTCCTCATGTTGTATTCTTTTTATTTTTATTTTTTGAGACAGGGTCTCACTCTGTTGCCCAGGCTGAAGTGCAGCGGGGTGATAATGGCTCGCTGCATTCTCAACCTCTTCGGCTCAAGCAATCCTCCCATCTCAGCCTCCCGAGTAGCTGGGACTATAGGCAGATGCCACCATGCTTGGCTAATTTTTAGATTTTTTTGTAGCGACAGGATTTCACTATGTTGCCCAAGCTGGTCTTGAATTTCTGGGCTCAGCAATCCTCCCTCCTCAGCCTCCCAAAGTGCTGGGATTACAGATATGAGCTACCATGCCCTGCTCTCCATGTATATTCTTCAAATAATACAATTAAAAGTACTTTATATTAGGTCTAGTCCCTTAGGATTTGTTGTGAATAAAGTCAATCACAAACTCAATTATCTAGAATCATCTCATATAAAGTAACTTAATATTAAATGTCTCATCTTTTACTACCAATGAACTGAGTATAAATATGAACATTTCAATGAGCGAATAAGGTGATTTGTCAGTTGAGGTATTTAAAAAACTCTACTTTTGTTTGACACACATGTATACAGGCATGACTTTTTTTTTTTTTTTTTTTTACCTAAAACGATATTGTCTGCTATACTTTCTTTAAATTTTATGCATGACTTAATGACTTAAAACAGGAAGTTGTTGATTAGAAAAGTACTATTTATCTCTCTAAAGTACTTATGTCTTAATCTCTCTAAAGTAGTACTTTAGAGAGTGCTAAAGTACTCTCTAAAAATACTACATCTCTATTTATCATTCTACACAAAGCTTGCCATGCCTTCTATAAGCAATAAAATAGTAGCCCCAAACTGACCTTAATAGATATATGATAAAACTAGAAAAGTAAAATATTATTGGTAAAACCCAGATAGTGGATATATGGATAGTCACTGTAAAGTTCTTTCAACTTTACTGTATCCTGGAAGTTTTTAAAAATAAAATGTTTCAGCCTGAGCAACATGGCAAAACCCCATTTCTAGAAAAAAATAGAAAAATTAGCCAATTGTGGTTGCACAAGCCTGTAATCCCAGCTACTTGGGATGCTGAGGCGGGAGGATGTCTTGAGCCTGGGAGGGAGAGGTTGCAGTGAGCTGAGACTGGACCATTCCACTCCAGCCTGGGCAACAGAGTGAGACCTTGTCTCATAAAAATTAATAAAATAAAATTTTGGGGAAAAAAATTCACCTTACCTCATAGTGCAGCATGAAATTTTTATCTTTTATCCCACTACAAATAAAAGGCATAATATTAAAAACATCATAGGGAAAAAACATATTTATTTCAAAACACAACTAAAACAGATTTAAGGGGATTTTACAAAACAACTAGGTGTTAATGAAAAATCAGACTGAAACTGAAAACCAAAGAATTAATTATAAGGATGATTGTGACATGATATTTTCTTCTGGGGCTTATGAATGAATTGTACAGATTTAGGAAACCAATTTTGCCTTAAATATAAGTCCTTAAATATCCAGATTTGGGCCGGGCGCGGTGGCTCAAGCCTGTAATCCCAGCACTTTGGGAGGCCGAGACGGGCGGATCACGAGGGGTCAGGAGATCGAGACCATCCTGGCTAACACGGTGAAACCCCGTCTCTACTAAAAAATACAAAAAAAAAAAAAAAAAACTAGCCGGGCGAGGTGGCGGGCGCCTGTAGTCCCAGCTACTCGGAAGGCTGAGGCAGGAGAATGGCGTAAAAACCCGGGAGGCGGAGCTTGCAGTGAGCTGAGATCCGGCCACTGCACTCCAGCCTGGGCCACAGAGCAAAACTGGGTCTCAAAAAAATAAATAAATAAATAAATAAATAAATATCCAGATTTGAATACTAAGACAAGACAATAGATGTATTTTTAAGCATTACTAACTACTGAGAGAATCCTAAGTGCTATACTCACCTTAGTTAAATCTCAGAGCTACAGTGCTTCTCCCAGTCAATATGTAAAATGAAGAAAAAGTCCTGGGATGGGGCAGAATCTGCATGATCATAAACTGTAGCTTTGGAGAAAGAAATCTAAAAACCAAACTCCTTCAGAGGACTAAAGGAATCACAGATTTTGGGAGCTAGAGAGGATTATAGCAGGTCATCGGCCCAGTTCATTTTATAAGAAATAGAAACAGGCCGGGCGCGGTGGCTCAAGCCTGTAATCCCAGCACTTTGGGAGGCCGAGACGGGCGGATCACGAGGTCAGGAGATCGAGACCATCCTGGCTAACACTGTGAAACCCCGTCTCTACTAAAAAATACAAAAAACTAGCCGGGCGAGGTGGCGGGCGCCTGTAGTCCCAGCTACTCCGGAGGCTGAGGCAGGACTCCGGAGGCTGAGGCAGGAGAATGGCGTAAACCCGGGAGGCGGAGCTTGCAGTGAGCTGAGATCCGGCCACTGCACTCCAGGCCGGGCGACAGAGCGAGACTCCGTCTCAAAAAAAAAAAAAAAAAAAAAAAAAAAAAAAAAGAAATAGAAATAGAAACCGAAGGCCAGTGTGGCTGAGTGACGATGTGTGCCCCTTTATTTACACAGATTATAGACCTAAGACCAGAATATTTGGAGGACCAAGCCCAGTGTTCTGCATTCCACCTTCACACACACAGCTGCACTGTCGATCCTATCAGATACATGGAAAACAAGTACAGCGGCTATCCTGAAGATACTGGGAATTATCCCCATCAGTTGGGCAGCAGGCAAAGGGAGGCCAGGCCCTGTGGTCTTCTGAGACCCTTAACCAGGAACAGGAAGTAGCCCTATTACGCACTGAGGAAAATAAAGAACTGGCTATGAGTGTCAAGACTCTATGCAATAATGCTGGTGAGGACTGCAATACAGATTTTTTTTTTTTTTTGAGACAGAGTCTTGCTCTGTCGCCCAAGCTGGAGTGCAGTGGTGCGATCTCGGCTCACTGCAAGCTCCGCTTCCCGGGTTCATGCCATTCTCCTGCCTCAGCCTCCTGAGTAGCTGGGACTACAGGTGCCCGCCACCTCGCCCGGCTAGTTTTTTGTATTTTTTAGTAGAGATGGGGTTTCACCGTGTTAGCCAGGATGGTCTCGATCTCCTGACCTTGTGATCCACCCGTCTCGGCCTCCCAAAGTGCTGGGATTACAGGCGTGAGCCACCTCGCCCAGCCTGCAATACAGATTCTTATCATCAAAATTTATCAGCATGATTTTACTGTTGACTTTTTAGGGGTAGAGGAGGACAGCCAAGTATTTCTGAACACAAAATCACAACGGGATTCGACAAGGCTTTTCATTAACAAGGTTTTTCATTAACAGCCTCCAGATCATTTTCAGCAACGGGGGCTTTTGTGTATTTATTTGCTCTCTTGTTTCGAATAGAAAAACCAATCCATTCAAGATTACCAAGGAAGTCTGTCCTAAGAAATCATTCTAGAGACAGAGAACGAACTAAATGTACTCACATTAAAGAATTAAATGCTTTACTAACATTTGTTCCAAATCAGTAATTTAGAAGACAATCTAGCACACACACAAAATCCTTTGAAATCATGATGATGTAAACAGAAAAATGAAGTACAAAAACACAGGTTAAAAAAGTAACAATAAGGCCGGGCACGGTGGCTCAAGCCTGTAATCCCAGCACTTTGGGAGGCCGAGGCAGGCGGATCACGAGGTCAGGAGATCGAGACCATCCTGGCTAACATGCTGAAACCCCGTCTCTACTAAAAAATACAAAAAAACTAGCCGGGCGAGGTGGCGGACGCCTGTAGTCCCAGCTACTCGGGAGGCTGAGGCAGGGGAATGGCGTAAAACCCGGGAGGCGGAGCTTGCAGTGAGCCGAGATCCAGCCACTGCACTCCAGCCTGGGCGACAGAGCGAGACTCCGTCTCAAAAAAAAAAAAAAAAAAAAAAAAAAGTAACAATAATTAATAATATACCACGTAAGCTTTAATTATATACTAGGACATCATAAAACACAACAAACATCATAAAAACATAACTTACTTTATAGCTGTTATAACTTGATCTGACTTAATACTGGATTCTAATGAATCAAACGTAACAGTACAAAGCACCTGAAAAAGAAAAAGAATTCCTCAGGCTTTAATATACTAACCACAAAGATGAAAACTAAAAATACTTGAAGAATCCAACTCACTCTTAAAAAAATGGGATAAGTACATCCTACACAAAGCTTGCCACGCTACTAAGTGCAGTATACACTTATTTGTTCTATAAATATTCATACTATGTGTAAACCTCAATAATCCAAAGTTGTAACATCGCACAGACTACATATGTAAAGCACTGCAGTAGGAGTGCTGGGGAAAGAAGGCAGGAAAAGAAAGTAATATTTTTAAGAACTATGTATGAGAGTACGCTAAGGAAGCCTCAATACAGGTTCAGCCAATACAATTGTCTGCTTAAAATTTAAAAAAAAAAATCAGGCCAGGCGTGGTGGCCCACACCTGTAACCCCAGCACTTTGGGAGGCTGAGGTGGGCGGATCACGAGGTCAGGAGTTCAAGATCAGCCTGGCCAATATGGTGAAACCCTGCAGGCGGATCACGAGGTCAGGAGTTTGAGATCAGCCTGGCCAATATGGTGAAACCCTGTCTCTACTAAAAATACAAAAATTAGCTGCGCATGGTGGCGTGTGCCTGTAGTCCTAGCTACTTGGGAGGCTGAGGCAGAAGAATAGCTTGAACCCGAGAGGTGGAGCTTGCAGTGAGCCGAGATCGCACCACTGTACTCCAGCCTGGGCAACAGAGCAAGTCTCCGTCTCAGAAAAAGAAAAAAAAAAAATTAAGAAAATCAGTCTTCTTTGTAGAGACATAACATAATCCAGAGACTCTACAATGTATCATTCACAACATCCAGAAAACAACCTACAAGGAAACAGGAAACAGGGCCCATTATCAAGAAATAAGAACAGGAATGGAGGCTGATTCTGAGTTGATTAAGCTGGTAGATTAGCAGACAAAAGATTTCTTTTTTTTTTTTTTTGAGATACAGTCTTGCTCTGTTGCCCAGGCTGGAGTACAGGGCATGATCTTGCTCACTGCAACCTCCACCTCCCGGGTTCAGACGATTCTCCTACCTCAGCCTCCTGAGTAGCTGGGATTACAGGCGTGTGCCACCACACCCAGTGAATTTTTTGTATTTTGAGTAGAGACGGGGTTTCACTGTGTTAGCCAGGATGATCTCGATCTCCTGACCTTGTGATCCACCTGCCTTGGCCTCCCAAAGTGCTGGGATTACAGGTGTGAGCCACTGCGCCCGGCGACAAAAGATTTTTAACAGCTATTATAACTATACTCAAAGGACATTAAAAAAAAAAAAAGTGGAAATTCCACAATTGAAAACTTTAATATCTCATAATGGAAAAGAGATGGCAAGAGTCAGTAAGCATGAAGATGAATGAACAGAAATTGTCCAATTTGCAGAAGAGAGGAAAGAGAATATAGTTGCAGTGACCTGTGGGACCGTATCAAAAGGATATGTGCAGCTGCAATTCCAGAAGACAAGAAGAGAGAATGACACAGGAAAAAATATTTGAAGAAATAATCAATGAAAATTCTCAAGTGTGGTAAAAGACATGAATGTACAGATTTAGGCTCAGGACACTTTTAGCAGGATAAATGCAAAGGAAATCATATCTTTCAATCATAATGCTGAAAACCAAAGATAAAGAGCAAATCTTGAAAGCACCCACATGAAAACAATAATAATATATAAGGAATAATGATTTGAATGTGTCTTTTTCATCAGAAAAACATGGAGAACAAAAACCACTGAAACATATTTAGGCGCTAAAAGAAAAAAAGGCTCACCCCAGAATTCTATACCCAGCAAAAAGATTCTTTGTACACAGAGGCAAAATAAAGACATTTCAGAAAAACAAAAAATAAGAATTTGTTAATAGAAAACTCATATGATGGGCTAGGCGGAGTGGCTCACACCTGTAATCCCCAGCACTTTGGGAGGCTGAGGCAGGCGGATCACGAGGTCAGGAGATTGAGACCATCCTGGCTAACACGGTGAAACCCCGTCTCTACTAAAAATACAAAAAAATTAGCCGGGCATGTTGGTGGCCAGCTGTAGTCCCAGCTACTCGGGAGACTGAGGCAGGAGAATGGCATGAACCCGGAAGGCAGAGCTTGCTGTGAACCAAGATCACGCCACAGATCGCCCCACTGCACTGCAGCCTGGGCAACAGAGCGAGACTCCATCTCAAAAAAAGAAAACTCACAGGATGATATTAAAGGAAGTCTTGTCAGAATGAAGGGAAATGATACTGGATCCATACTTGGATCTTCAGAAAGGAATAAAAAGCACCAGAAATGGTAAATATGTGGGCCAATATAAAAGCCTGTCTTTTTCTTATTACTTCTTTAAAAGACATGATTGTAGGAAAGTTGTAACACCGCCTTGTGGGGGTTTATGACACATACAGATGTAACTCATAAGACAACTGCAATATAAAGGACAGAAGAGGTGGGAAATGCACCTAAATGGTTTCAAAGTTTCTTCATTTTATGTTAAGTGGTACAAAATTAATTCTAAAAAGACTGTGAGGGCCTGGCATGGTGGCTCACGCCTGTAATACCAGCACTTTGGGAGGCCAAGGCAGGAGGACTGGACTGCTGGAGCCCAGGAATTCAAGACTAGCCTGGGCAATATGGCAAAACCCTGTCTCTACAAAAATTTTTAAAAATATATAAATAAAAAGACCTGTGAGAAGTTATAGATGTATGCTGTAATTTCTACAGTAATCACTGGAAAATAATTCAGAGGTACAGCTAAAAAATAAATAGACAAATTAAAATAAAATTCTAAAAAAAATTTAATTCATTCAAAAAGCCTGAATGAAAGTAAAAAATAGAGAAACAAAAAACAGAAGGGCAAAAGAAAAATAATAAAATGACAGTAAATTCAATCACATCAGTGTTTAAATTTAACATGAATGGACTAAGTACTACAGCTACAAAGCCAGAGCTTGTCACAATGGATAACAAAAGTATGCAGAGTATCTTAATAAAGGCATTTTAAAAACTTGACTAAAGAGCATAAAACAAAACCTGAATCAAAGGTGACACAGACTATATTCATTGTAAAGACTCTAACTTAAATTATAAAAGTATCATTCTTCTCTCAGATTAATATAAAGATTTAGTGCAATTATAATTGTAAATCCTAAAAGGATATTTTGAGAACTTGATATAATACTAAAATTCAAACAAAGGAACAAGTGTACCTAAAGTTTAAGATAATTTTGAGGGGATTAAACAAACAGGGAAGATGACTTGCTTCTCAGATATTAAAATATATCCCTAAATCATAATAATTAAAATAGTTTGACAGTGGCCCAGAAAATTCACGTAACAATGAAAAAAGATATAGCTTAACAATGTGTTTATAAACTCTGACTATCATAAGGTAACATCTCAAGTCATTGACAAAAATAAAGTATTAGTAAATAATGTAAAATTGGCTCACTATGGAGGTTTTCATTTTATACAACGTGTAGGAATAAACTCAAAGATCGACTAATGGTCTAAATTTGACAGCTAAAACTAGAAAGCTAATAGAAAAAGTAGGTGAGTAACTTTGTGACTTTAAGGTACAGAAGAATTTATATCAGAACTAAAGATTTCAGATTTACTCTAAACATAGTAGACTACCGCAAAGTTAAAAGGCAATCAATAAAGGAGACATATATATATATAAAGTTTGTTACCAAAAAGAATTAATATTTAAAACACTTAAGAAATTACTGCAAAATAGCAGGTAAAATACAGTAAGCCATATTAAATAAAGAAAAGCTGGCCAAAGGATATGGACAGAAAATTCATAAAAGGGCAAACCTGAAGCAGGGTCACCACACTGCACAACTCCAGGGGAACAATATTCATGTGAAAATAGTGCCCTGGAGGTGTGCAGTTCTCCAGGGCATGGTTTGTGCAGTGACCATGTTGACTGGCTGTCATATAAATAATGCTCAGCCTCACTAGTAATCAGGAAAATACAAATTAAAGCAAAAAGATACTACTTGGTACCTATCAGATTGATAGAATTAAAGAAACAATGTGGGAAAGAAGTATAAAGCATAATATGGTACATAGAACAATGAATACAGAGGTAGGTAAATATTAATAAACGAACAGAAGGAGAACCAGAAGGCTACCTGTTAAATATAGGAGTGGGTGCCTATGTAAAGAATAAAGAATAGAAAAAGAATAGAACTGTACAGGCTACATGGAGAAAACAATGTGGGCCTTTAATAGGTCAACAATGACAATATGCCATAAACTGGAGTCTGAGTTACTCAATTTTGTATACCCGATGTTAAAAGAAAGATACAACAGAAATACCAGATAATTCTAGAAAATGCAAACTAATTTATAGTGACAAAAGCAGATCAGTAGTCTCTTGAGGAGGTGGGGGGCAGGAAGAAGGAATTACAAAAAGGCATGAGGAAACTCTTGGGGGTAACTGATATGTTCATTATCTTTTTCATTTTTAAATATTTTAAGAGACAGGGTCTTGCTCGGTAGTCCGGGCTGGAATGCAATGGCAAGACCACAGCTCATTGCAACCTCGAACTCCTGGCCTCAAGCAATCCTCCCTCCTGGGTCTCCCAAAGTGCTGGAATTATAAGCATGAGCTACCATGCCTGGCCCGTTCATTATCTTAACTGATTTCTCAGTTGTATACATGCGAAAAGTTGCCAAATCACACATTTTAAACAACATAGTTTATTGAATAGCAATTATACCTCAAATAAACTGTTAAGATTACATAAAAAACACACGACTAAAGCGTAGTGGTTCATGCCTGTAATCCCAGAACACTGGGAGGCTGTGGTAGGAGGATTGCTCGAGGCCAAGAGTTTGAGACCAGCTTGGGCAACAGAGTAAGACCTTGTCTCTACAAAAAAATAAGTTTTAATTAACCAGGCATGGTGGCACACGCCTGTAGTCCCAGCTACTTGGGAAGCTGAGATGGGAGGATCACCTGAGTCCAGGAGTTCGAGGTTTCAATGAGCTATGATTGTGCCACTGCACTGGAGCCTGAGTGACAAAGCAAGAACCTGTCTCAAACTAAACAAACAAACAAGAACTGCCAGATATTAATTTAAATAAATAATATATACCATATGACAAAACCTACAGCATCTACTAATGTACTTCTATTAGATCTAATTAAACATTGTTAATTCAGCAAATAATTAGAGCTTTTTACATAAATTACCTGTGTTTGTCCTCTTTGAAATAATGCTGATCCATGAAGGGTTTTAAACGTATCTACCTCACAACTTATATTCCTAAGTGAAGTCAAATCCCGACCATCACACCTATAGTGATACAGGAAATAAGTACATGAAGTCATACTGGAAATCAGATAAATCACACGTGTTTATTTCTGCCAGGAAGTTCTCAGTCTCAGTTGCATATCATAATCCCCTGTGGAACTTTAAAAAATAATAGATACTTGAGCACTATCCTGAATATCACTGAATCAGAATGTCTGAAGTTGAACCTATATTACTGTGTTGTTAAAAAGCTCTACAGGTAGGCCAGGTGCGGTGGCTCACGCTTGTAAACCCAGCACTTTGGGAGGCCAAGGCAGGCAGATCACGAGGTCAGGAGATCGAGACCATCCTGGCTAACGTGGTGAAACCCCGTCTCTACTAAAAATACAAAAAAGTAGCTGGGCGTGGTGGTGGGTACCTGTAGTCCCAGCTACTTGGGAGGCTGAGAGGGGAGAATGGTGTGAACCCGGGAGGCAGAGCTTGCAGTGGGCCGAGATTGCGCCACTGCACTCAGCCCTGGGAGACAGAGCGAGACTCCTGTCTCAAAAAAAAAAAAAAAAAAAAAAAAATTGCTCTACAGGGAATCCTGAAGTGCACTGCTTTACACACAAGGCCCAAGACAGATGGTCACATATCTATGTATCTTCTTTCTTCAATAGGTGTCCATTTATATAGCAAATATTATAATTCTTTACTGTTCACTTGAAAAAAACAAACTTTCTTTGATCAAGTTTCTATTTTCAAGGCAACTTGCAGAGACAGTGCATACTTAAATTTCAACAAAAAAGGGTATGTTTACCTTTTGTATTCATTCAAAATAATACTTCTAAAAACTTCCTTTGCAACAACATTGAAGGATTCTATTATTTCATATGGATCGGCCTCTGGAAATTTTTCTATAGAAAAAAGACAAACCAAGACAAAGGTTTTTACTTTTTAGGAGATAGGATTTCTCTAAAGGTCATAGCATAAAATCAACTAACTACAGGAATCAACCAAGGGAGATGACTCTGAACATTTAGTCCTCAGGCAAACAAAGTAGATAAATGTTCTCAAGCAACTGTGACATATCAAGTACCAAGTACCACAATGGTGTTGTTATTGAGAATTTAATTTTCTTTCTTTTTTTTTTTTTTGGAGACAAAGTCTCGCTCTGTTGCCCAGGTTGGAGTGCAATGGCGCAATCTTGGCTCACTGCAACCTCTGTCTCCTGGGTTCAAGCAATTCTCCTGCCTTAGCCTCCTGAGTAGCTAGAACTACAGGCGTGCACCACCACATCCGGCTAATTTTTTGTATTTTAGTGGAGACGGGGTATTACCATGTTGCCCAGGCTGCTCTTGTAACTCCTGAAGTCAGGCAATCTGCCTGCCTCGGCCTCCCAAAGTGCTAGGATTACAGGCGTGAGCCACTGCGCCTGGCCCATCAGTTCCCTTCTCTATTATGTTACCAGAAGAATCCAGCCAACCTTTATGGAAAGGTCTGACAGTCTTTTTTTGTTTTTTTTTGAAACGGAGTTTCACTCTTGTTGCCCATGCTAAAGTGCAATGGCATGATCTCAGCTCACCACAACCTTCGCCTCCCGGGTTCAAGCAATTCTTCTGCCTCAGCCTCCCTAGTAGCCGGGGTTACAGGCATGTGCCAACACACCCAGTTAATTTTTGCATTTTTAGTAGAGACTGGGTTTCTCCATGTTGGTCAGGCTGGCCTTCAGGCTGGGCTCGAACTCCTGACCTCAGATGATCCGCCTACCTTGGCCTCCCAAAGTGCTGGGATTACAGGCGTGAGCCACCACACCTGGCCTAACTGACAGTTTTAAGAGTAGTCACCCTCACTCTTTTGCCTTTAATCTAAATCTGCAAATTGGGGAACAATTTAAAAAATATATTATAAATCCCTACAGACTGTTTTCTATCTAATATTTGTCAAATGCTTTCATGAGCCAGGCACATTATTGGTTTTTTAATACTTTTAACTTTCATAATAATTTATGAAATAAATTTTATTATTCCCATTCTACAGAAGAAAAAACTGAAGCTTAAAGGGGTGGAGTGCTGTGTAAGAGATAACCAGTGAGTTAAAAATAAATAAATAAATAAAAAATAAAGAGGTGGAGTAAACTGTCTGAGACCACACAGATAGTAACTGATACAGCTGTGACCTGAATACAGATCTGTCAGCCTCAAAGGCTTATGGTTTTATTTTATTTTATTTTTAGCTTAGAGTTTAGATGTTAAGCTACTCTACCCTATCAATTAATTTATGCCAAGTTTTAAGTACTGTTCTCTCATGTGTATGGTTTATTAAATATAACTTCAAAGTAACCAAAACATAAGTGATCAAAGAAAGATATATTAGTATCGTATCTTCCTCAGATAAGAATAATTTTTAATATTAGACTTTAATATCTTTTCTGCTTTAATTGAGTTATACTTAGAAAGGAGAACAATCAGTACCAAAACATTTAAAATATCCTATCAACCCAGAGGGTCGTGAAGCTATTCTACTATGTATAATACAAACAAAAAGTCATTTTTCTTTTAAAATAAGACAATATTTGCTATAAAATTTCTTTCTTAACAACTAGGATGAAATGTAGTGAGAAAGGACTAAACTTAATCAATGACAATTACAATTAATGGCCTTAATATCAATGCCAACAGCATTTTTTTTTTTTTTTTTTGAGATGGAGTCTTGCTCTATTGCCCAGGCTGGAGTGCAGTGGTGATCTCAGCTCACTACAACTTCTGCCTAACAGGTTCAAGCGATTCTTGTGCCTCAGCCTCCTGAGTAGCTGGGATTACAGGCGCCTGCCACCACACCTGCCTAATTTTTGTATTTTTGGTAGAGATGTGGTTTCACCATATTGGCCAGGCTGGTCTTGAACTCCTGACCTTAAGTGATCCACCTGCTTTGGCCTCCCAAAGTGCTGGGATTACAGGCATGAGCCACCACACCTGGCCAGTTTTTTATCTTAAAATAAATATTCATGTGAAAGTATATTTGTCTATTAGAAAAATTAACAAAAACTATGTCATACTTCATTTATATTCAATTTGTGTTAGGTTTATATTATGCAGTAAGATCCTTTGCTTAATAATTTCTGGAGAGCTAAATTACCTAAGTTCTGTATCTTATGATTCCACTAGGTATTAAGAATAAGAATAGCATCAGTTAACATTTATTGAACACTTACTGTGTGCCAGGCACAGATATAAATGATTCACTCATTTAATCCCCATAAACCAGGTATTATTAACACTGCAATTTCACAGATCAACAACTCAATAATTTTAAAGAATATATTTGTGTTTTCAAATGACAAAATACCAGGTTACATTTCTTGTATGATAAGAATTTGATTCAGAAAAGATCAGGAACATTCACATTCAACATTTACTAGGTACCTACTCTGCATCAAATGTAGTGCTAGCCACATTCATAGAAGTTAATTTAGCAGTAACCCTGTGACCTATCATTATTGCAAGTTTACTGAAAATAAAGCTGCGAAGCAATGAGAGTAACTTTTATTTGAGATCTTCAACCAAAGTTTTAAAAAAAGTCTATTATTTCTTTCAACACTTTTAAAATTAAAAAATACACAGTAATAGCGATTCTGTGCAAAGGAGACTTTCTCTTTCCCCGAAACAGCTCGGGGAGGCTTTGGAGAAGAGGTGGCATTTGAACCTTGAGTTAGAAGAAGACCACCTGCTATGAGAGAGCATTCCAGGTCTAGGGAACAGCAGCTGTAAAGTTCAAAGTCCTTTGAACTCTTCTTTTCCTACAGATGTGATGCCTTTCCTCTTTGATCTTTAATCCCAAGAAGCAAGAGTCAGGCCATGCCTTATTAAAGCTGCCCTCAGCAAAAAAACAAAATAAAATAAAATGAAATTTACCTTTTAGTTGTTCCTCTGTATCTAATCTTATTTTGTTAACAGCTTCATCTCTGGAAACCTAAAAGAAAGTTGAGGTTCAGTTATTACATATACATGACATTTAACATTTCTATTTTCTAATTATTATACAATGAACACATTGTGAATTACTCAGATTTATCTAACTGTAATATTCTTTAAAACACTGGAATTGGTTATTGATTTATGACAAATATTACCTGTTAATTCATTCAAATACATTTGTGCACTCCCCTAAAACTTACACTAAAAAGAAAAGAACTTTGGGTGGCCAAAGTGGGCAGATCACTTGAAGCCAGGAGTTCGAGACCAGCCTGGCCAACATGGTGAAACCTCGTCTCTACTAAAAATACAGAAGATAGCTGGGTGTGGTGGCGTGCACCTGCAATCCCAGCTACTTGGGAGGCTGAGGCAGAAGAATCGCTGGAAGGTGAAAGTTGCGGTGAGCTGAGATCACACCACTGCACTCCAGCCTGGGAGACAGAGAGAGACTCTGTCTCAAAAACAAAACAAAACAAAAGAATGGAGAAACAATTAGGCTTTTGTTAGCTTTTTGTTTAGAGATTTTTAATAAAAATAGGACTAACATTCATAAAATTACATGAGTTATGACAAAAATGTATTCCTAGCGCAATTATAGAAGACACAACTCTGGTATACCTACTTTTTCATGTTCGTAATCTGTAAAAACTGCATAGAGTCTCTCCATAGCGAGTCTATTTAAGCACAAAATAAATGTTAGCATAATAATATTTGGAAACATGAGGCAGTTTCTATTACAAACAAAACTGAAATATTTAATAATCAGCTAAAACTTTAAAAATACTTCAGAAAGAATTAAAAATTTATATTGCTATTTATCATTGCTAATCTGTTTACTATTTACGGCATAGAACCCAAATTTCTTTCTCTCACCCTCTCAGGGGAAACTACATGTGGTATCCTGTTCTCTTTTTTTTAATTGTTCAATTAATTTCACCTTTCACATACTCTTTTTAACCTCTTCCTTTCTTCATTCTACCCATTTTGGCTCAATTATCACAGGAAACTCTTTTGCTAGGAAGAGTTAATTTAATTTCTGACTGATGGCTGTGCAACTGACATTAAGGGAAAGTTTTAACCTTTTCAACTTTTTCAAATAAAATAATTTTCCAGTGATTCATTTACATTTACGGAGTGTCTGCCTAACGTTCTAAGCACTGGGCATGTAACAGTGATTACATCTGATTTCTTTTTGAGAATTCCAACAGCTTCCTTAGATATTCAAGTATCTTATTTATTTTCTTTTTCCCAGACATGGAGAGATGTGGTGATTACCTGAATCTTGACCAATAAACACCCTATTTCATTTGAGATTCAAAGTTAGGCCTTACAAGTGTGATGTGGGCTTATCCTTTTTAAGGGAGTAAACAAATATTTATGAGAATGACTCTTAAAACAGAAAAGGGCTATTTACGAAGTAACGGATGGGCAGTGCTTCCATGGGAAGTTTCTCTCCCACGAAGAAATTAAATCTGATGACAATTTCATATTTTCATTTGCATAGATGTTCTTACTTATGAGTATGTTTCACAATCTCTGGCGAAGGGGTAAATAACTTCTGAGGCGTCCTCTTGGTAACACCAATTTCTTTTACCAACTGCTGAATGCCCTGAATTATTTGCTGGGTATATTTCACTCCCACTTTGATAGCATGGCAAAAGTCCTGCTGTAAAATGTTCTCTGCAGAGGCTTCCAACATGACTATTTAAAGGAAAAAGAAAAAAAAAAAATGACTGCCATCGAAGTTCTTAGTAATGTAACATTTTCAAATACCATGACATGACATAAATATTACAGATCAATTTTACTTCTTAGTGATAGATCCACCTTGATTTCTTTCCTCAGAATCAACATACTTCCAAAATATAAGCAGCAGTAAATGAATAAAGATACCTTGATATCTATATTTAGGTTTATATTCTCCTTAAGTTTAAGGAGGGATTTCCCATAAAAAATGAAACAGAAGAAAAAAATAAATTATGTATATATTTAAAAAATAAGTTTTATTGAGCTATAAGTCACATAAGATAAAAATTAAATCTTTAAAAGTATACAAATGCTTTTGTTTTTAATACTTTTTTTTTTTTTTTTGAAACGGAGTCTTGCTCTGTCGCCCAGGATGGAGTCCAGTGGCGTGATCTTGGCTCACTGCCAGCTCTGCCTCCCGGGTTCACGCCATTCTCCTGCCTCAGCCTCCCGAGCAGCTGGGACTACAGGCGCCCGCCACCACACCCAGCTAATTTTTTGTATTTTTAGTTAGAGACGGGGTTTCACCATGTTAGCCAGGATGGTCTCGATCTCCTGACCTTGTGATCCACCCGCCTCGGCCTCCCAAAGTGCTCGGATTACAGGCGTGAGCCACCGCGCCTGGCAATACATATTTTAAATAAAATGTAAAAATATGCAACACAATAGGAATCTAATAAATATTTCCTGTTTAACAATTGTCACATTGTCTAATTCTTGCACAGATGGGGAAATCTTTGCAGTGATCCTGTTTCAAGTAAGCCAACTAAAGGACTGTAATGACCATCATAAACAGATAGCTTTTATAACAATTAAACTCCTGTGTAATGCAGGTAGAAGTTAGGCTTCTAAAATCTACTATTCAGTTTCAGTTTTGCATTCCAGGAGGCTGACTAGCCTCCTGCCTACTTGTGTGTCAGTTCTGGTGTCTCTCAACTTGTACAAAGTCAGAGATTATGCAAATGCATAGTTATCAACATATTTTATATACTTAACCACACCCTGTTGTCATTAAGATTTATTATCTAACTCATCACTTCTAAGGTTTCTAGGTTCAATTTATAACAGAATGAATGCCTCCACCCTCTCAATGTGCTTTATATGCTGGAATTCCATCAGCCAACGGAAGTAGACTCATGAAAGGAGCTAATATTTGTGTTATCGGAATCATGGAAGAATAGGAGAAAGAGGTCAGGGCTAAAAAAGTACTAGAAAAAATAATTGCTGAAAACTCCCCAAATCTGACAGGCACAAACCTACAGATTCAAAGTAAACTCTCAACTGGGTAATCCCCAAAAAAGCCAAGCCAAGAAACATCATAATCAGACTTCTGAAAAAAAAGACGAAAACTTGAAACCAGCCAGAGAAACATGACACCTTACCTCTAGGGGAAAAGCAATTCAAATAATAGCAGATTTACCATCAGAAACCATGCAGGCCAAAAGGAAGTGGCACGGTATTTTTTAGGTGCTGAAAGAAAAGAACTGTCAACCCAGAATCCTACACCCAGTGAAAATACTAAGGAAGGAAGGGGAAATCAAGACTTTCAAATAAAGGAGAAATAAGAAAATTTGTTGCCAAACAGAAATGAAAAAAGAAGAAATCGTGGACTGTTAGAAAGGAAAGAAAATCAGTATGCAAACTAAGAATAAATATAGAGGTTGGGCACGGTGGCTCACACCTGTAATCCCAGCACTTTGGGAGGCTAAGGTGGGCAGATCACCTGAGGTCAGGAGTTCGAGACCAGCATGGCCAACATAGCGAAACTCTGTCTGTACTAAAAATGCAAAAAAAATTAGCCAGGCATGGTGGCGGGTGCCTGCAATCCCAGCTACTCAGGAAGCTGAGGCATAAGAATCGTTTGAACACAGGAGGTACAGGTTGCAGTGAGCCGAGATCACACCACTGCACTCTAGCCTGGGCGACAGAACAAGGCTCCATCTCAAAATAAATAAATAAATAAATAAATAAATAAATAAATAAATAAATAAATAAGAGAGAAAAAGAGTAAATACAGAGCAATAAGTTTTTCTTTCCCTCTTGAGTTTTCTAAATTATGTTGACATTTGAAGTAAAAGCAAAAATTTTTAACGCTGCCTGACATGGTTCTAACTGTAGAAGAAAATGTAAACAATTGCATTCCAAATGGGAGAGGGTAAAGGGAAATAAGGTTTCCATATTTTGCATCAGGCCTGAAGAAATTTCCTATGATAACATGATACTAAGATGGCTATATTCTTTTTCTCATCTGTATTTCCAGGATATCCTCTCACTTTGACAGAATTAAACAGGAGATTTTTAAAAATTCATTTAATGGGTGTAAATTATATCTCAATAAATTGCTTTTAAAAATAAAATATGTGGCCAGGTATGATGGCTCATGCCTATTGTCCCAGTACTTTGGGAGGCCAAGGTGGGAGGATTATTTGAGGCCAGGAGTCTGGGACCAGGCTTAGCAACACAGCAAAGTCCTGTCCTAAAAAAATAACAACCAGAAGACAAAAAACTCAGCTGTGGTGGTGTGCCTGTAATCCTAGCTATTTTTCTAGAGGCTGAGGCAGGATGATCGCTTGAGCCCAGCAGTTTGAAGGTACAGTGACCCATGATTATGCCACTATACTCATACTCCAGTCTGGACAACAGAGTTGAGAACAGTTGAGAATCAGATTTAAAAAAAAAAAAAAAAAAAAAAAAAAAAAAATATATATATATGTGGCTGGACATGGGGCTCATGCTTGTAATTCCAGTGCTACGGGAGGCCAAGACAGGAGGATTGCTTGAGGCCAGGAGATTAGCCTGGGCAATATAGTGAGATGCTATATTCAATAAAAATAATAATAAAATTTAAAAAAAAAGAATATGACAAAGAAAAATGGGGCCGGGCGTAGCAGCTCACGCCTGTAATCCCAGCACTTTGGGAGGCCGAGATGGGCGGATCACAAGGTCAGGAGATCGAGACCATCCTGCCTAACATGGTGAAATCCCGTCTCTACTAAAAAATACAAAAACTAGCCAGGTGAGGTGGTGGGCGCCTGTAGTCCCAGCTACCAGGGAGGCTGAGGCAGGAGAATGGTGTAAACCCAGGAGGCAGAGCTTGCAGTGAGCCGAGATCGCGCCACTGCACTCCAGCCTGGGCGACAGAGATTCCGTCTCAAAAAAAAAAAAAAAGAAAAGAAAAGAAAAATGGATACCTCCCCCCAAAATATATTTTGTTTTCACTCATTAAACTTTAATGCAATTCCTTTTAAAAAACATTTTATAAGAAAATTCCTTTAGCCAGGTGTGGTGACATGTGCCTGGATTCCCAGCTACTCAGGAGGCTGAGGACAGAGGATCGTTTGAACCCCAGAGTTTGAGGCTGTAGTAATATATATAATCACACCATTGCATTATAGCTTGGAGACAGAGTGAGACTCTGTCTTTAAAAAAAAGAAAGAAAGAAAGAAAAAGAAAGAAAGAAAGAAAGAAAGAAAGAAAGAAAGAAAGAAAGAAAGAAAGAACGAACACTCCTTATAGTTGAGTCTATAGAGCTGTGCTGTCCAATATAGTAACTACTAGCCACATATGCCTATTTGCATTTAAATGATTTAAAATTAGACAAAATTAAAATTTTGGTTCCTCAGTTACTCTAGCCACATCTGAAGTGCTAAGTAGCCACATGATCAGATATAAAACATTCCCTTCACTGCAGAGAGTTCTACTGGACAACACTGCCATGGATGCTAAAAATTTAAACATAAAAGCTTGTCAAAATGATTGCTATAGGCCCGGCATGGTGGCTCACGCCTGTATTTCCAGTACTTTGGGAGGCCGAGGCAGGCAGATCACCTGAGGTCAGGAGTTTGAGACCAGCCTGGCCAACAGGTGAAACCCCATCTCTAATAAAAATAAAAAATTAGCCAGATGTGGTGGCACGTGTCTGTAGTCCCAGCTACTTGGGAGGCTGACGCAAGAGAATCACTTGAACCTGGAGGTGGAGGTTGCAGTAAGCCGAGATCGCACCACTGCACTCTAGCCTGGGAGACAGAGTAAGACTCCATCTCAACTAAAAACAAAACGAAAACAAAGATTGCTATAAACTGTCAACCATTTTAGCAGTTGAAGATGAAGTTTTGAGATTAGCTGAAGTTATAAATTCTAGACACAAAATCTCTTCTAAAAACATGTTATTGGTATACTTTTTCCTGACTTATATCTTCTCACACACAGAAATATTAGTGATATTAAATATACCAGTTGAAAACAAGCATCTAAATGGCACTGTTCAGAACGTTGGTGTTGAAGTAATCCAGCAGTTGACAGCATGGAGTAATTATTCTTGCCCTATAAGATTATACTCTAAAGATCTGGATGACTGCCCAGGAGTGGTGGCTCAAGCCTGCAATCCCAGCACTTTGGGAGGCCAAGGTGGGTGGATCACCTGAGGTCAGGAGTTCAAGACCAGCCTGGCAAACATGGTGAAACCCTGTCTCTACTAAAAATACAAAAATTAGCCAGGTGTGGTGGCACACGCCTGTAATCCCAGCTACTCAGGAGGCTGGGTCAAAAGAATCACTTGAACCTGGGAGGCGGAGGTTGCACTGAGCCGAGATCGTGCCACTGCACTCCAGCCTGGGCAACAGAGAGAGACTTGGTTTCCAAAAAAAAAAAAAAGATTTGGATGACTAAATATTTTAATAATGAAATAGTAGCAATTACTTTTTTGTATTTTTGTATCACAAAAGTTCCATGATGGTGGTATTTCACTTGGACCCGATGTTAACTTTAACAGGTAAACAAGGGGTTAAAATGCATATTTGATGCATCTTTATGAATGCAGAGAGCTGGTTAAATAGCTGCATGGAAATAGTGATACAAAAGTCATAAATTGGAGGCTGGTAATTCCTAAAAACCATCTCCTTACAGGTTGGTTCTGAATTACTCTCAGTCTCCCTCTACCCAAGACTACTCTCTGAAATTTATGCAGTCTCTAGAGTCTCATTCTTCCCTCCTGAGAGCAACAGGTGAGAAGAGCCAGCTGGAAGTCTGCCTATGGGGTTTCTATGGCATGCCATATGTGCAGCAAAGATTCCTTGGTTCTGCTGGGTGCGGTGGCTCATGCCTGTAATCCCAGCACTTTTGGAGGCCGAAGCAGGTGGATCGCTTAAGGCCAGAAATTCGAGACCAAGCTAGCCAACATGGCAAAATCTCGTCTCTACTAAAAATACAAAAATTAGCTGGGCGTGGCAGCACATGCCTATAATCCCAGCTACTTGGGAGACTAGGCAGGAGAATCAATTGAACCTGGGAGGCAGAGGTTGCAGTGAGCTGAGACTGCACTGCTGCACTCCTCTACCCTGGGAGACAGAGCCAGACTCAGTCTCAAAAAAAAAAAAAAATTGTGAATTAGTCCATTCCTCTAATGTCTACTTACAATTAGAAGAGTTCAAACTCTAAGGCAGATAGCGGCTACATGAACAATTAGCAACAGGTTTATTTCTGTGTCTTAATGATAATAGCAAGTATTAACTATATGCTTATTAGGTACCAGTAACATGCTGGGCACTTTGCAAACCTTGACTCCTATCTTCATAACTACCCTGTAAAGTAACCAGACTAGTTTACTAATAGAGAATAAACGAACACTGTAACTTTCAGCAAAAAATTCAGGTGCAGATGAATGGGAAACCAAAACTTTGCTCAAGGCTCCGAGATGCTCAAACATGAAGTAGACATCATCTATTATTCATGGCTTCCTCATTCTTTGGAATATCCTCTCTACATTTTGACAGTTACCCACAGTACGAATCCCACCTTCCGGAGGCAGAATACAAAAATCATTTCCTTGCCTTGCTTGCAGTCGAGGGTATAGTCATGTGCCACAGTTCTGCTCAATGAGATGTAAATAGAAACTGCTGTGTGGGGATTTCTGGGAAAGCTGCTTAAAACGCAGGTTGACTCACTCAACTGCCACACACCTTTTTGCTATTCCCTTCTTTCTTCTTCCTCCTGCCTACAAGTCAGATACGTTGGCCAGAGCTTTTCATGCCAGTTCATAAGCATGAAGATGAGGCCACATCTTGAGGATAGCAGAGGAGAAAGCTAAAAGGAATCTAGATTTCTTAAGATGTCATGGAACCACTGTCACTGTCCTAGATTTACCACCTCTGAATTTCTTTTACCTGAGAGAAATATAAAGTTTCCATCTTGTTTAAGTCTTATTTTGTTTGACAACACAACCACCAACTAATACATGGGGATTTTTCTAACGTATAGAACCTAGTTTTAACTTTATCACTGGCTAATATACCAGAAGCAGAAGCTGGAAATGAGATGTTTCACATATTACTTGTACAAAAAAGCAGTAATAGTTGAATAGTTTGTTTCATCAAAATGTTCCCACATCAGAAGACCCTATGTCAAAAAGTCCCACACATCAAACATCACATAGTAGAATAAACCAACAATAAAAGCCCTTAAATAATTTGTCCAAGATCACACGATTATAGTGGCAGAGACAGGTTTCAAATCCAGGTCATTCTGACTGCTAAAGTCCATTTTCCTTCCACAGAACAAGGACCTGATTTTCATTCATGCAAGTATGGCATTTCTGTTACAAGGAGTATGTGAAAATGGCCCATGGTCAATGCATTTCTTCTATTTTATTACTCGTTTTCCACCTAGTAGAAATGGGTCACTTCTCAAGAGGATACCAAGCAGACTTAGAAAGAAATAGCTAAATTATAATATTTAAACTAATAAAATGGTTACTACCAGACTTAGAACTTCTATTTTTAAACTAAGTTATTTAGACTAATAACTTATAAACATAATTACTGAAATTATTCTTAGACTAAATATTAGTCTAAAAATAATTACTGAAATGATCTTGGTAAATATTTTTGTATATTTTAAATAAAATTGAGTAAAATCCTGTAATTTTAGGTATCATTTGATATGAAGCAAGAGCACTACAAAAGTAGGACAGAGATAAAACATAACCAAAATTTTTATGGCTACCGACAAAACATACACACAAAGAGTTTAAATTTAGTGTAAGAAGCCAGAACTTGTAAGTAAAATCCAGAAAAAATGAGGTATTTAAACAACTTACCAATCTGACTTTTAGGTGCTCCAGCAACCACTAAATTTAAAGTACTGGAAGACATTTCTTTTCTTGTTGGGTTAACAACATATTCTCCATCAATCATTCCTATTCGTACTGCCCCTAAAATGTATTAGAACGTTGGCAACTATTTAATGGAAATTCCCAGTTTTCAAGACATTATTCCAGTGATGGCTTCAACCCTATCTTTGATTCTGACCACAGAATAAATCCATGTTTCTAACACAGTATTTAAGACCCACAGAACATCCCACCTCACCCTACCTTCTGGCCTCATTGGACCACTCTGAATTGGTCAAATATACCACTTCTTCCACACCTCTGGGATTATGCTCATGTTTGTCCCCTGGTCTAGAGTATTCTCTCTAAGGCAAACGCTTAACACCAGACCCTACTAAGGTTCAGCTTACACAATGACTACTCTGAGGAGCCCTCCTTGACAACCTGACCACACAAAAACAAACCTGCTCTTCTCTATCACATTCTTAGCACTTTAACTATGTTTTTATAATATCACTGATTATAAATAATTATCTGTCTTCTTTATGCTGAAAGCAAGAACTGCATCTTTCATCATTGTATTGCTAGGGCCTGGTCTGCCTAGGACACTTGATAATTATTTACTCAATGAGCCATTTTTATATTGCATGATTATGACTTGTAACAGCTATAAGTTACATTAATTTTATCCTGAAGGAGTATATACTCTGATAATTTCCCAGTTAAAAAAAAAAGAAAAAAAGAAGTCCTCTAATGGAAAGAGGCAATTATGAAGTCAAAATATCTAGGGACATAAAATCTATAACACCATAACATACTGCTATTAGAAACAGAACCCACGACAAGGATGAAAATGTCTGAAAGACCTGAAGGGAGACTTAGAATGTCATCTAGTTCAATTCATGGTCACTACTACTTACTGAAAAAAAATATACATATGATTTCTTATTTTCAAATCCTAACTTACCAACAGGTCCATTCCAAGGAATATCTGATAATGACAGGGCCACGGAAGCTTAAAAATGGAGAAAAATAAGGGCTGAAATTAAAATTTCATTGCTTTAAAAAAAATCAACACTGATAACTTTTCATCTCTACTTTTATACTTACCGCCATTAATTGCTAGGACATCAGGCTCATTAACACCATCTACTGCTAACAGATTACACAGAACCTGGTAAAAGAGAAAAAATTTGAAGCACTTAAAATAATCTGTTTGATTTGGAAGGGTTATCATTTAGGTTAACATCCTGGCCTAAAATACAAGAGCACTCATATGGCTAAAAGCAGGGGCTTTGTAGCCAAACCTCTTAATTTTGGCTATCATTTAACTAAATGCTTGACTTTGGATAAATTACTTAAATTAAACCCGAAAAGCTTTCTCATCTTTAAAAGGGAAAAATAGGCCAGGCGTGGTGGCTCACACCTGTAATCTCAGCACTTTGGGAGGCTGAGGAGGGCAGATCACCTGAGGTCAGGAGTTTGAGACTAGTCTGATCAACATGGTGAAACCCGGTCGCCACTAAAAAGACAAAAATTAGCCGGGTGTAGCGGCCAGTGCCTGTAGTCCCAGCTAAGGCAGTCCCAGTTCAGGAGGCTGAAGCAGAAGAATCTCTTGAACCCAGGAGGTAGAGGTTGCAGTGAGCTGAGATTGCACCATTGCACTCCAGCCTGGATGCCAGAGTGAGACTCCATTACTAAATAAATAAATAAATGGGAAAAATAATGGCATCTTCCCAAAGGGTTCCTATGAGGATTAGATAAATACTGTAGGTAAAGCACTTATCACAGTCCTCGCATGTTGCAAGTATTCAGTAAATGTTAGCTCTTTCTATCATATAAAAATATTTTCTAGGCCAGGCATGGTGGCTCATGCCTGTAATTCCAGCACTTTGGGAGGCTGAGGTGGGCAGATCACCTGAGGTTGGGAGTTCAAGACCAGACTGGCCAACATGGCAAAACCCCGTCTCTACTAAAAATACAAAAATTAGCCGTGCGTGGTAGTGCATGCCCATAGTTCCAGCTACTAGGGAGGCTGAGGCGGGAGAATCACTTGAACCTGGAGGCAGAGGTTTCAGTGAGCTGAGACTGCGCCACTGGACTCCAGCCTGGGCAACAAGAGCAAAACTCTGTCTCAAAAAAAAAAAAAAAAATCTGTTGAGCAGGGTGTGGTGGCTCACGCCTATAATACCAGCAGTTTGGGAGGCTGAGGCAGGGGATCACTTGAGGTCAGGAGTTCAAGACCAGTCTGGCCAACATGGCAAAACCCCATCTCTATTAAAAATACAAAAAAATTCGCTGGGTGTGGTGGCAGGCACCTGAAATCCCAGCTACTCAGGAGGCTGAGGCAGGGAGAATCGTTTGAACCTGGGAGGCGGAGATTGCAGTGAGCTGAGATTGCGCCATTGCACTCCAGCCTGGGTGACAGCAGGAGACTCCATCTCCAAAAAAAAAAAAAGTTCTGTTTATAAGCATAGATGAAACAAACTTTATACTGCAATAATGTGCCCATGTCATGCACTTAAGAAAAAAACTTCTCTGACTGGGTGTGGTGGCTCATAGCTGTAATACCAGCAGTTTGGGAGGCTGGGGCAGGAGGATTGCTTGAAAGCAGGAGTTTGAGACCTGGCTTACATAGTGAAACCCCCTTTCTACAAAAAACAAAAAAAATCTTAGCTGGGTATGGTGGTTTGTGCCTGTAGTCCCAGCTACTTAGAAGGCTAAGTGGGGAGGATCACTTGGGCTCAGGAGTTTGAGGCTGCAGTGAGTTATAATCATGCCAACTGTACTCCAGCCTGGGCAACAGAGGCCCTGACTCAAAAAAAAAAAAAAAAAAAAAAAAAACTTCCTGAGGTTAAGGCTGTGATATTCTTGCAAAGGCTTATTTGCAAGGTGTATTTATTTATTTCAAATGAATAAAATGGTTATTTAAGTATATGTGTCATTACCCTGAAAGAAAATATTATTCAGAAAGTATTAACATATAATAAAGTAGAGGTTCAGAGGATCCAGCAATAAAATTAGGTAATAAAAATTAGCTACGTTGGTTGTCCTATTCCCAGCCTGATCTGGTCTCCACTCACTCTAGTCACGCTGATCTTCTTTTTAAACTCACTAATTTCTTTCCTGCCTCTGGACTTTCAATGCTTCCCTGACACACCTTGGCTGGCTAACTCCTACTCATAATTCAGGTGTCAACTCAAATAGACAATGAATAAATGTTAGCTTTGTAAAAGTACTATCTTTTGGCTGGGCACAGTAGCTCATGCCTGTAATCCTAGCACTTTGGGAAGCCGGGGGGGGCGGATCACGAGGTCAGGAGCTCGAGACCAGCCTGACTAACATGGTGAAAACTATTCTCTACTAAAAATACAAAAATTAGCCGGGTGTGGTGGTGCATGCCTGTAATCCCAGCTACTCAGGAGGCTGAGGCAGGAGAATCACTTGAACCTGGGAGGCAGAGGTTGCAGTGAGTTGAGATTGTACCATTGCACTCTAGCCTGGGTGACACAGTGAGACTCGGTCTCAAAAAAAAAAAAAAAAAAGTACTATCTCTTTTCGAAAACTTACTGTAAAATATAACAGTATCATAAAAAATTTTATGTTCTTTCTAATGTTTAGTCTAGGAAGTATTACAGAGATTCATTAAGTAATTTTTGATTGATCTGGCAACTAAAAAACCTAAAGCAGAACCTACCTGTGTATCATAGAAGTAGCCAGCTGGAAAGAGCGGTCTAACTGAACGATCTGCCAAAAGGAAAAAAAAGACATTAAACCATACTGACAGAGTTGCTTTACAGTTCAAAACTTTTGAACTAATATAGATAGCCATTCAATATGTTTTCAAGAAAAATCCCCTTGGACCAATTTACTAAGAGGGACACAGATAAATGTCAGTACTTCCATTATTACATACCATGCCCTAACAACAAAAAACAAACACAGAAGGAGCACATTAACAATAAAGATTGGGGAGCAATTTTTCATTCTGGTTCCACAGGCAACAGTTACATATATAAGCAGAACAAAGACACTTAAGACCAATAGCAGACCAAAAGAAAATGCTTCCTTGCTACTTTGTGTCTGAAGACTGTATATAAATATACCTAAATGAGCAATTTCTGGCCGACCGCAGTGGCTCACGCCTGCAATCCCAGCACTTTGGGAGGCTGAGGCGGGTGGATCAAGAGATCAGGAGTTCAAGACCAGCCTGAGTAACATGTAGAAACCCCGTCTCTACTAAAAATACAAAAATCAGCCAGGCATGGTGGTGGGCACCTGTAATCCCAGCTACTCAGGAGGCTGAGGCAGCAGAATCACTTGAACCCGGGAGGCAGAGGTTGCAGTGAGCCAAGACTGCGCCATTGCACTCCAGCCTGGGTGACAGAGCAAGACTCTGTCTCAAAAAAAAAAAAGCAATTTATGGGTAGAAGAGCTATAAATTACATATGATCCCACAATATGTAGGGATGTTAAAGATTTGAAAGATTATGGACATTATTTCAGTAGCTGATAAATATAATGTTTAGGAATTACTATTCTGAACATGAAAAAATGTACTAGGAATAGATTCAACAGAGTAGAGGCATGGACCATAAAATTCATATGCTCAATAGAAATTTACTCATTTAGTCAACAAATACTTATTGAATGCCTATTCTGTGCTAAGCAGTATAACAGGTACTAGGGATTCAACGGTGAAGAAACAAAAGCTTTTTTCTCTCACAGTGCCCACATTTGAGTGAGGGAAGAGAAAGAATGAACAATCTTAGGTGGTGTTAATGCTATGAAGGAAAACTTAAGATATACTGTAGAACACAGATGCAAAAGATGCTAATATAGGCATATCAGAGAAGATGAATGCATCTATGTTAATATCTTACCTATTATTCGACTTGTAAGAATTTCTTTATCAGAAGTACCAATCTCTCTTCTCAGATAGTTTGTGGGAATTCTACCTGCTGCAGCAGCTTTTTGTCTGTAGTCAACCTGAAGCAGCAAAAAAAAAAAGCTTCATATAATTCTTTTTGTAGAAACAAACTATACTGTAAGAACTACTATATGAATGCTACTTCTCCTGAGGTTGCCAACAATACAGTCTAGACTCAGGGCAGAAAATATGTTATTTACTTAGCATTTTATATCTTTTGGGGAAAGGAAAGTTGATAGAAATGTTTCCGCAAAGTGATTTAAAAAAATATTCAGGTGTAGTGGCTCACGCCTGTAATCCCAGCATTTTGGGAGGCCAAGGCAGGAGGATCACTTGAGGCCAGGGGTTTTAGAACTGCCTGGGTAACACAGAAAGAACTCATCTCTACCCCCCATAAAAAAAAAAAAATTAGTTGGGCACAATGGCCTGCGCCCATAGTCCTAGCTACTCAGAAGGCTGAGGTAGGAGGATTGCTTGAGCCCAGCAGTTTCAGGTTGCAGTGAACTATGATCACACCACTGAACAACGCTAACCTGGGTGACAGAGCAAGACCCCGTCTCTTTAAAAAAAAAAAAAAAAAAAAAAAAAAAAAGTCTTCTACTCAACAGTAAGCGTGGAAGACTCACTATTTCCCACAGATACTCATTCTGAGCAAGTCAAACATTGCTTTTTTGGGTATCAACTCTGTTAAATATAATTGTACCCCCCTTTTCATAACAGAAGGGAGCTATAAAATTCTAATGAGGTCATTACTAAACATATACAGTTGTCTCTTGGTATCCCTGGGAGATTGGTTCTAGGACCTCTTGTGGATATCAAAATCCATTGATGCTCAAATCCTTGATGTAAAACACCATAGTATTTGTTTATAACCTATGTACATCCTCTCATATACTTTAAATCAATCTCTAGATTACATATAATCCTTAATACAAAGTAAATGCTACACAGTTTTTATACCGTATTGTAGGGAATGACAAGAAAAAAAAGTCTGTACGTGTTCAGTACAGATGCAATTTTTTCCCCAATATTTTTGATTCATGGTTGGTTGAATCCATGGATGCAGAACCCAAGGACATGGAGGGCTGACTGTACTTGCAGAGTCATACTGAAGGGAAACTATGAGGGAAATGAATTCATTGCTTATTCAGTGTCAAAGTAGTCATGCACTTCCAATCTTCTTGTCAACTTATGCACCTGGACGCTCCAAATTCTAAAGCATGCTTAATCCTAGTATTTGTTTATGAAGCAGTTTATACTCTTTTAATGAGTCAACATCAAAAAACTAGGAAAAATTCTTTGTTGTGCAAGTTCATATTTTCCACTCACTAGATGTGTATTTTCCACTCACTAGACACTGGACAAAAATATTATACATTCTACACTAACTTACACCATATTACAGTTCAGATAAATCAGCAAAAACTTACCACCAAAGGCATAAACTGGGAAGGCGAAGGTTTTGTTTTACTGACCGCTGTGACCATTACTGCAGTGTCACCTGACTTAAACATAAAGAACAACACTGGTAAGTTCATTTGAAATCAGATATTAGCATCTAAGTAGCAATTGAATAAATCCTTACTCCAATTAAACTCAAGAAAAGATATGTAATTCTATGACATGATTATGAAATAAAAATAGTTATTCACAAGTAGTCCAATCCTGATCTCTGAGCTTTTCAAAAGCTATGGATAAGGCAAGATGAACAGGTAATTTAGTCATATCCAATGAATTGAATAGTATTCTCTACTTCTTATGTGGCTATACATAAGGAAAAATTCCCCAATTATTACTATAGAAGAAAATACCAAAATCACTTTCTCTAGAAAAGCACAACAGAATTTATTAATGCATAAAAGAGAAGCCGAAGTTTGGAAAGGATGTTAAAGGTCACTTAAAATGGCCAGGCGCGGTTGCTCACGCTTGTAATTCCAGCATTTTGGGAGGGCAAGGCAGGTGGATCACGAGTTCAAGAGATCGAGACCAGGCCAGGCGCGGTGGCCCATGCCTGTAATCCCAGCACTTTGGGAGGCCGAGGCGGGTGGATCACGAGGTCAGGAGATCAAGACCATCCTGGCTAGCACAGTGAAATCCCAACTCTACTAAAAACACAAAAAATTAGCCAGGCGTGGTGGCGGGCGCCTGTGGTCCCAGCTGCTCGGGAGGCTGAGGCAGGAGAATGGCGTGAACCCGGGAGGCGGAGGTTGCAGTGAGCTGAGATCACGCCACTGCACTCCAGCCTGGGCGACAGAGTGAGACTCTGTCTCAAAAAAAAAAAAAAAAAAAAAAAAAAGAGAGATCAAGACCATCCTGGCCAACATGGTGAAACCCCATCTCCACTAAAAATAAAAAAATTAGCTGGGTGTGGTGGTGCACGCCTATAGTCCCAGTTACTCGGGAGGCTGAGGCAAAAGAATCGCTTTAACCCGGGAGGCAGAGGTTGCAGTGAGCCGAAATCACACCACTGCACTCCAGTCTGGTGATGGAGCAAGAGTCCATCTTAGAAAATAAAAATAAAAATAAAAATAAAAAATAGGTCACTGAATACATGCAGCCCTCTGGTTGTCTGGAATGATTCTTACAGTATAAACTATCTTAGTAGTATCTGAATTAATTTCCAGTATCCAAATCCTAAGTAGTTACACGATGTTGTAGTTACACATTTAGTATGAGTCTCTGTACCCATTTTTAAGATGAATTTTAAAAATCTAGACTTTTTACCTGCACTACAGCAGAGCCATCTGCAAATCTGGCCAGCTTTCCAGAGGATATTTCTAATTTCCTGTTTAAAAATAAAAATGCAATACAAGAAGACTTAGGTTATCTGTACAATTCCTGCTTAGTATAAAATAATAAAAGATTCTAAGGGAAGATTCTAAGCCCCTCCCACCCACCCCACCAACAAAAAGGGGCAGAATCCATGATCGTTATCAAAAGTAAAAGGGGAATTTAAGAGAGACTTAAAGAAGAATACAGAAACCAAGGCACAGAATTGATCTGAACAGGAAAGCATTTTGGAGGTTCAGAAGTTAACTGCTTCCCTAAATGTTAATTCCCATGTACCATCTATTTTTTTTTTTGCAGGGGCGGTGGGGGGGGGGGCGGGTCATTGTGCCTTGTATCTTCTTCTTCTTTTTTTTTTTTTTTTTTTAGACGGAGTCTTGCTCTGTCGCCCGGGCTGGAGTGCAGTGGCCGGCTCTCAGCTCACTGCAAGCTCCGCCTCCCGGGTTTACGCCATTCTCCTGCCTCAGCCTCCCGAGTAGCTGGGACTACAGGCGCCCGCCACCTCGCCCGGCTAGATTTTTTGTATTTTTTTAGTAGAGACGGGGTTTCACCATGTTAGCCAGGATGGTCTCGATCTCCTGACCTCGTGATCCGCCCGTCTCGGCCTCCCAAAGTGCTGGGATTACAGGCTTGAGCCACCGCGCCCGGCCTTTTTCTTTTCTTTTTTTTTTTTGACAGTCTTGCTCTGTTGCCTAGGCTGGAGTGCAATAGCACAATTACAGCTCACTGTAACCTTGAACACCTGGGCTCAAGCGATCCTCCAACTCAGCTTCCTGAGTAGTTGGGACTACAGGTGCACACCACTACACTTGGCTAATTTTAGTTTTTGTTATGGATGAGATCTCGCTATATTGTCTAGGCTGGTCTTGAACTCCTGGCCTCAAGCAATTCTCCTGCCTTGGCCTCCCAAAGTGCTGGGATTACAGGTGTGAGTCACGGTGCCTGGCTCCATTTACCATCTTAGTACAGTCTCTTATCATCTCTCACCTTGTTGACTACAGTAACATTTTAACACACAAACAGGATTGTTTCCCTACTTAAAAATCCTTTAGCCAGGCGTGGTGTCTCCCAACGGTAATCCCAGGACTTTGAAAGGCTGACGCAGGCTGATCACCTGAGGTCAGCAGTTCAAGACCAGCCTGGCCAACATGGTGAAACCCCATCTCTACTAAAAATATCAAAATTAGCTGGGCATGGTGGTGCCTGTCTATCATCCCAGCTACTAGGGAGGTTGAGGCAAGACAGTTGCTTAAACCCAGGAAGGGGAAGTTACAGTGAGCCGAGATTGTGCCAATGCACTCCAGCCTGGGGGAGAGTGAGACTCCGTACCAAAACAACAACAACAACAAAAAACTTGAGAATTTCTCCCAATGCTTTTAGGACAAAATATAAACTCCTAAATATTGCCTATAAGGACCTTCATATTCAACAGAAGGGGAAAGAATAATCTTCAATTCAACGAGGAAAGAGTAGTCTTGTGAGGCAATAGTGAACAACTGGATGCAAAAAAGAATGAATCTTCATAAATTAACTCAAAATGGATCCTGGACCCAAACGTTAAGAGCTAAAACAATAAAAGTCTTAGAAACAAAACACAGGAGTAAATCTTCAGAGACTTGGGCCAAAGTCTTAAATATGACATCAAAAGCATAAATGACAAAAGAAAAAATAGGTAAGTTGGATTTCATAAAAATTTAAAACTTTAAGAAAGCCAAAGAAGTGCCATATATTAAGAGAAAAATATCTGCAAACCAAATATCTGATAAGGGACTTGTATTAATATCTAGAATATTTAAAGAATGCTTACAATTCAACAATAAAGACAACTAAATTTTAAAACTTTGCAAAGGACTTGAACAGACGTCTCTCCAAAGAAGATATACAAATGGCCAGTAAGGACATAAAAATATGCTCAATATCATTAACTATCAGCAGGGAAATGCAAATCAAAATCACAATGAGTACCACTTGACACCTGTTATGAATGTTCCTTGTAGCATTATTCATAGTAGTTCCCAAATGGAAACAACCCAAATGTCCATCAACTGATGAATGGATAAGCTAAATGTGGTATAATTCATACAACGGATTATTATTCAGTGATAAAAAGGAACAAAGTACTTATACATGTTACAACATGAATAAACATTGACAACATTATGTTAAGTGAAAGAAGGCAGTCACAAAAGACTATGTTTCCACATAGTAAACGTTCATAATAGGCAAATCCACAGAGATGGAAAGTAGATTAGTGGTTGCCTGGGGCTGGAGAAAAAAATTTAAGTGACTACTACTAATGAATTTCTTTTTAGGGTGAAAGAAGTATTCTAAAATTGATGGTGGTAATGGCTGCAAAACTTTGAATATACTAATATCCATTGAATTATACACTTTATTTATCTGTATTTATTTATTTTGAGATAGGGTCTTGCTCTGTTGCCCAGGCTAGAGTGCAGTGGTGCCATCACAGCTCACTGCAGCCTTGACCTCCCAAGCTCAAGCAATCCTCCCACCTCAGCCTCCCAAGTAGCTTGAAATACAGGTGTGCACCACCATACTGGGCTAATTTTTAAATTTTTTGTAGAGATGAGGTCTCACTATGTTACCCAGGCTGGTCTCAAACTCCTGGCCTCAAACTCAAGCAATCCTCCTGCCTTGGCTTCCCAAAGTGCTAGGATTACAGACATGAGCCACTGCTCCCAGACGAGTTGTACACTTTAAATGAACTGTATGGTATGTGAATTATATCTTAATAAAGCTGTCTTATATACATGAAATAGGCAGCACTATCAGCCTTATTCCCCAGTTTCAGCAGAGAATGCAAAAAGAGCTTACTGAGGTCTTGAAACAGACCAGCAAAACTTGCCAAAGAGCTCAAGATTCATCAAAAGGTGTTTCGAGATGAAACCAAGTCAGTGACCCCTGAAGATACAGAGGAAGATGCTCTGTCACATGAACTCAGCTTCAGCAATATTCTTTCATAGTCTGGTGCTGAAAATGCACAAACCAAACACAAGCATGCAGACAGGCCCAAAGCCCTGCCCCAAATAAGATTATTCTGTCCTTCACATACCAAAGAGATGAAGGAACAACCTTTAATATTTTCACCTGTTAAATACCTCTGCCAGAAGCCTGAATTAATGAAAAGCATATTTATCTGTTCAGTTAGACTCATTTTGTCAAGTTTGAAAGTCAGAACAAAGTATGTACATTTAATATATGTTAATACAGTGATTTTGTAGTATCAAATTCTTGACTCTGAAATATTAGTTTTTTTTTTTAAATCAGGGGATATTTGAGAAGTTCTAGTTGGGTTTCTACTTAGTCAACACAGATGGTATACTGATGAAAGCCTACAATAAAATGGGTCTCCCCTGACTAATGGGAATAATGAGGTACAGAGAGGAGGCTGGTGCTGGATTAATACATGGAGTAGATGGAAGGAATGGGATACTCAAAACCAGTCATACTGTGTAGTATCACAGACCTGCAACAACCTATAGCTGAAATCAGTATTCAGTAATGGTTTCCTGTGGCAAATGTAAATTTGACATCTTGAAATTTTGTTTAACCCCGAGTAAGATGCTATCAGTACTTCTCAAAACCTACCAGGAACTGGCATTCTGTCTACCAATGTGAATTCTGAATACCTAAGTGATCTCTGTGAAGGGGAGTGGAGGATCTTTCACTAGACCGCAGTGGGCCCAAAACACAGGGAAGAAAAGCTGTGAAGCTACAGGTCTACTCCATTAATGGGGCTACTGCCTTAACATTTTGTCCACAGTGGCATATTCTGTTGAATATCCTCAGTGATTTGATGCATAGTAGATGCTCAATAACAGATTGCTGAAATGAAAATTAAACACCTGCCTCCAAGGTTACTGTGAGCATTAAATATACTACCTGAAAAACACCTACAGTAATTATATAATCTTCTAGAATGCAGTAAAGAATACATATAACAAATATAATGTGTCACTCAATAAATGTTGCCAATGGCAAACAAGACAAAAATGAAAGAATTTATCCAGCAAGTATGATATTTATGAGTCTAGTTATTTCAATACATGACACAAGTTTAAAGAGAACTATCTACAAAAGAACAGGTTGATTAATAAAAAAAAGAGTCAAAGTAGATTATTTATGGAAAATATGGAGGGCAGGAGCTGCATCTTGTTTTGAGTATCTAGTGCCTATCTCACAGTCCGTGACTGCTGAATGAAATGTTCTGGGCATTTCTTCGAAGCATGTGCAGTCCTTGAAGAATGGCAAAGATGTCCTCTTCCCTCAAAAATCAGAATTGGCCGGGCGCGGTGGCTCAAGCCTGTAATCCCAGCACTTTGGGAGGCCGAGACGGGCGGATCACGAGGTCAGGAGATCGAGACCATCCTGGCTAACCCGGTGAAACCCCGTGTCTACTAAAAATACAAAAAAACTAGCCGGGCGAGGTGGCGGGCGCCTGTAGTCCTAGCTACTTGGGAGGCTGAGGCAGGAGAATGGCATAAACCCGGGAGGCGGAGCTTGCAGTGAGCTGAGATCCGGCCACTGCACTCCAGCCCGGGCGACAGAGCAAGACTCCGTCTCAAAAAAAAAAAAAAAAAAAAAAATCAGAATTAAGGAATGCTGGGAGTGGAATGAGCCTTAGAGATAACCTAGTTTAGGGGTGACCAAACTACAGCTCATGGCCTATTTCTGTATTACTCTGTAACTAAAATTTTTTTTATTTTTATTTATTTATTTATTTTTGAGACAGAGTTTGGCTCTTGTCGCCCAGGCTGGAGTGCAATGGCACAATCTCGGCCACTGCATCCTCTGTCTCCTGGGTTCAACCGATTCTCCTGCCTCGGACTCCCAAGTAACTGGAATTACAGGTGCCTGCCACCACGCCCAGCTATTTTTTGTATTTTTAGTACAGACGGGGTTTCATGATGTTGGCCAGGCTGGTCTCCAACTACTGACCTCAGGTGATCCATCCACCTCAGCCTCCCAAAGTGCTCGGATTACAGGTGTGAGCCACTGTGCCGGGCCGTTTTTTAAAATATTTCTAAAGAGTTTGTAAACACATACACACAGTGTATCCCCCAAAAAGCCTAATATATATATTATCCGGTCCTTTACAGAAAAAGTTTATAGACCCTTAATGGAATCCAGTCTCCACACTTTACACAAGAAAATGGTGAATTAACTTGTCCAACGTGAATTACTTATCAAAGTTAGAGTGGGAGACCTGGGTTCAAAACGATTTTTTTGCTTTTTGTATGAACTGGGGTCAAAATTTTTTCAAAGTACACGTAAGAAATTTACATATATGAAGTTTGCATTAGCAATTCCATTTATTCTAAAAACGACTAAAGCATAAGTTTTTTCTTTTTCTTTTTTAAACGGTCCCTTAAAAAAGTAAGGGCTTTGTAAGCAAGAAACAGAAATTCAAAAACCACCTAGTCCCATAATACTTTTTAATTGACTCTTAGAAAGTTATCTAACCTTTTTTGAGCCTCTGTAGTCCTAACTACAAAATGAGGGTAACAGTACATTTACGACAGGTTTAAAAAGATTGCGAGGATCCTATAACTGGCGTTCAAAAAACTGACTTTTCCTTTCCCTCCTAACCCGGGATCATAGTGGCCACACTTTAGGCAATCAATTGGATTGTATGACGTGATACATCCACGTCAACTCGTTATCCCTAGGTGGAATGTTTCCCTCTTAAGAGCCCAGTGGTCCCGGAAAGTAAAGAGATCGGAAGTCAGGTGGACGGACAGAGTCGGATGGAGCAAAGAAGCCCGGCACACACCAACAGAGGGCAGGAGATAGCGCGGGAAGAAGAGGGGTCCGAGAAGACACATTCCAAACCCGGAAAGAAAAATTTGTAATTTAGGTTTAGGGTAAAGAGAGATTAAATAGACCTAGGATACTGGGTTTCTACCCTGGGAGACGAATACGCTCAGGCTGGCTGGACAGGACGCCTTATGACAATACAGGGAACGCACGACACTCCTTACCTGTTGCCTAAGTCCACGGCCACAGCTCGAGACCCTGCGCTACCCCATAGTGCTCGCACCTGCAACTGGGTGAGTGCCCGATCCCGCCCTGGCACACGGAAGGGACCATCGCTCAGGGGCCGGAGCCGGAGGCACGAGCTGCAGTACCTGCAGGCAGCCATGACACCCTGCACGCGATCAACCCAGGCTGTGCCCTGATTGGCTCACTCCTCAGACCGTGGGGCGGAGCCTGATGCAGTTTCGTTTCCGCGGTGCGTGAGGGACGCCGGGACAACGGAAACGTTGGCCACCTCCTACGAAGACTAGAGAGGATCAAACCTATCAGAAAGCGATTATTGTTTTTATCTGCCAATGAAAGGCAATTAGATAAATAAGGTTTTTGTGTGTGTACTATCGTAATTTAAAGAAGTCCTAGAATAATGTAAACGTGTAATATGCAGAGTAAATTTATATTTACTTTTATTACTAGAAGTCATAGAACAACACATTATTATTATTTGATTGTGAACTAAGAATTAGAATTTGTGTGGTGGACCTTTGGAAAGAGCTCTCCCTCTCCCCTTCTCCAAGCTGGTTTTTATTTTATAAATTCCACATAGCAGATATGTCACTGCAGCGATTTGTGTTAACCAATTTACAACAAATTAATTCATTTTTCATCGACTTGTAATTTTAGAAATATTTATTGTCATTTCTGATTCATTTTCATTTCCATTGCTAATAATTAGCAATTTATATTTCTGCCCCTTTTGGTCAAACTCTTAAATGCAAAATGTCAGCTACTGTTTGAAGTAAATATTTTGTAAAATGAAAAAAAACGTTTTTGGGATTTGAAAAATTTTTAGAGAGTGGGTAAATTTCTTCCATCACATTAATCCATTCCGTTAGAAATTCCTTATGTTGTTCCTTTAATGAACCAATGAGCATTTTCATATTACGATATATATTTCTTGTTTAAGGTCATAACCGCCTTCCCCCAAAGAAAACCAAACAACAAAAACCCAACACTCATTCAAACACAGTTTTAAGAATTAAAAACGTTGGCTGGACGCGGTGGCTTGTAATCCTAGCACTTTGGGAGGCCTATAATCCCAGCACTTTGGGAGGCCGAGGCAGGCGGATCACCTGAGGTCGGGAGTTTGAGACCAGCCTGACCAATATGGAGAAACCCCCGTCTCTACTAAAAATACCAAATTAGCCGGGCGGGGTAGTTCATGCCTGTAATCCCAGCTACTCGGAAGGCTGAGGCAGGGGAATCGCTTGAACCCGGGAGGCAGAGGTTGCAGTGAGCCGAGATCGCGGCATTTCTACAAGAGTGAAACTCCGTCTCAAAAAAAAAAAAAAAAAAGTCCTGCCGCGGTGGCCCACGCGTGTAATCCCAGCACGCTGGGAGGCCGAGGCGGATGAATCACGAGGTCAGGAGATCCAGTTCATCCTGGCCAACAGGCTGAAAACGCGTCTGTACTAAAAATACAAAAGTTAGCTGGGTGTGGTGGCCCATGCTGTAATCCCAGCTACTCGGGAGGCTGAGGAACGAGAATTGCTTGAATCCAGGAGGCGGAGGTTGCAGTGAGCCGAGATCACGCCACTGCACTCCTGAGCGAGACTCCATCTCAAAAAAAAAAAAAAAAAAAAAAAAAAAAAAAAAAAAAAAAGAAAGAAAGAAAAGAAAAATGTTGATCCATGATTTAAAAAAGAAAAAAGAATGATGAACTCTAAACAGACAAATGATTTGGTGGCAAAGCAGCTTTCTGACAACTTGCTTTCATGGGATTTCCGTGCCAATAGAGGGATTACCATTAACCTTGTTTACGGATTTTTAGTGTTAAAGCAGTTTTTGCGTCTTCTCCCTTTTACTTTACCTTGAGTTGCCACAGAGTTTTCAAGACCAATCAATCTAGTGAAATCTGTCATGAAGATAAATGTCTCAGAAAACCTACTTGCCACAGTTGAACATGACTTTTGATTTATAGAGTAAGAACACAAAATCATCTTTTGGTAATATACTTAAGTACTATGTAATCATTTTCATTTAGGCAGTATTGCCTAATAGTTTAGAGCATAGACTTGGAGTTAGTCCCAGCTGGTTCCGATCTTGTCTGTTAATTACCACTTGTGTGACCCTAGCTCTCTGAGCCTCAGTTTCCCCATAAAAATGGATAGTAATATGAATCTAACAGGGTTTTTGTAAGGATTAAACATGTCAGATAATATATTTATATTTATAGTACCTAGCACGTTGTCAACATTAATAAATGGTAAATTTAGCTTTTATCCAGCCTTTTCCTTTTTTTTAAAACAGAGTTTTGTTCTTGTTGCCCAGGCTAGAGTGCAGTGGTGCGATCTCACTTCACTGCAACCTCTGCCTCCTGGGATCAAGTGATTCCCCTGCTGCAGCCCTCCTGAGTAGCTGGGATTACAGGCGCCCACCACCATGCCTGGCTAATTTTTTGTATTTTTAGTAGAGATGGGGGTTCATCATGTTGGCCAGGGTGGTCTCGAACTCCTGACCTCAGGTGATCCACCCGCCCTGGCCTCCCAAAGTACAGGGATTACAGGCGTGAGCCACCACACCCGGCCTTATCCAGCCTTTTCTTAATTCTTCCTCCAGTTTCCAGGTATTCTGAACATCTTTCTCTTCTTCAGAACTCCTTGAACTCCTTGAATCGGTTAGCTTTCATCCAGCCAGAAATGATGGAAAGCAGCATTTACCTATTAAGAATCCTCCACCCCCATTTCCTCACACAAATCTGATATAATTCAAATAGTAGTAATTGGATCGTAAACTCAAAAGCAAATGTAGGCACTAAAATCTTGTAGCAGAGCTTTGTTATGAAGATATAGATGATACAGAATACGTTTATATGTTTATATGAAGCATTTTTAGATTGGCGTAGAAACAAAAATATAAAAAGTTGAAATTCTTGTAGTTGTTAACTACTGAAGCTATAATCCATGAGGTTCAGTCTGAGATGTTATTCTGGAAGTAGAGTTATGTTTCCCTCAAGTATAGTTCAACAACCAAAATATAATTTAAAAGGAATTTATTTACCTATGATTGTTGAAGGGCATTAAAAATGATCCAACTTAAATCCACCAGCAACTTCTCAGATCTCCTTTTCCCTTTTCCTCAAACTCCAACGAACCTGCATCAAAATAGTTAATACCACTGCACGCTCTGAATAAGCAACTACAGTTAAGTAAAACATCATTGCATTAAGTTGTGTTTAACTACTTTTATTTTATTTTTTTGAGATGGAGTCTTGCTCTGTTGCCCAGGCTGGAGTGCAGTGATGCAATCTTGGCTCACTGCAACCTCCGCCTCCTGGGTTCAAGCAATTCTTCTGCCTCAGCCTCCCAAGTAGCTAGGACTACAGACTTGCACCATCACGCCCAGCTAATTTTTGTATTTTTAGTAGAGACGGGGTTTCACCATGTTGGCCAGGCTGGTCTCCAACTCCCGACCTCAGGTGATCTGCCTGCCTTGGCCTCACAAAGTGCTAGGATTACAGGCGTGAGCCACAGAGCCCGGCCGTTTAACTACATTTTAATTTAGTTTGTAGTTTAGTTTAGACAGGGTATACATTTATATTGCTTTTATGACTGAAAGCTGTAACAATATGGAAGTTATATTTTGTTATATAGTAACATTATAATTAAAAGTATCAGTAGACCCTGAAGTGTTCAGGAAAAAATGTTTGTCTTGTAAGAATGTAGCCTACTTGGCCGGGTGCGGTGGCTCAAGTCTGTAATCCCAGCACTTTGGGAGGCCGAGATGGGCGGATCACGAGGTCAGGAGATCGAGACCATCCTGGCTAACCCGGTGAAACCCCGTGTCTACTAAAAAATACAAAAAACTAGCCGGGCGAGGTGGCGGGCGCCTGTAGTCCCAGCTACTCGGGAGGCTGAGGCAGGAGAATGGCATAAACCCGGGAGGCGGAGCTTGCAGTGAGCTGAGATGCGGCCACTGCACTCCAGCCTGGGCGACAGAGCAAGACTCCGTCTCAAAAAAAAAAAAAAAAAAAAGTAGCCTACTCAACACTAAGGAAGTCTGCTCTACACCACTACCAGAAGGATCTTTCTCAAACACAAATAGAATTGTGTCTCCATCCTGATTAAATTTTTTTAGTGGCTTCCTAAGTCTTTAAGGATAAAATTTAAACTGCTTTGCATGGACTATAAACCTTTCCTTTCCTATTGGCCTCATCAACTTTTTCTTACTACCCTATTTCCTTCCCACCCTCTTTTCACTTTATACTCCAAGTAAACTGAACTGCTTGTTCCCTTGCACCACTTTCTCGCCTCTGTGGCTTTGCAGGTATGATTCTCTGTGCTTGGCACACACTCCTCACATGTATCAATCAGACAAACTCAGTCTTCAGTACTATCCTCTTTACTTCCCTAGGCAGACTTATGTATACAATCTATGTCTGTCCTTCCACTTTATTAATTTATTTATGTAGTTATTAATTCATCTGTGGAAGTGAATGTGGGAATAGGTATTGCATAGTGGTTAAAAGTGCTGTCTCTGGCATCAGATTGTCTGGGTTTGCATCTTAGCTCTTTCCCCTCCTAAACATGTGACTCTTGATAAGGTACTTACCCTTTCTATACCTCAGTTTCCTGTTTTGTAAATGGGAATGATAGTAAATACCTACCTCCCAGGGTTGTTATGCAGACTTAATGCAGTCTTATTTTTATGAAACTAAGGATAGTCCCTAGCATATGGAAAGCATGATAAGATGCTCCAATATTTATTGAATACTTATTTTATGCCAGGCACTGTGCTAGACCATAGAGATGTCAAGAGAACCATGGGGCATAATCCTTGCTTTGTGGAGCTTGCATTCTGGTGAGAGACTGACAAAAACACAATCAAACATATAAACACAATCAAACATATAAACACATACATTAGAACGTGGTTTATGGAGCTTGCATTCTAACGAGAAACTGACAAAAACACAATCAAACATAAACAGATAAATTATAATGTGGTTAATACTAAGAAGGAAATAAACTAGGTAAAAAGAGAATAATGGGATGGAGAAAGGACAAACTTCAGAAACAGTGGCCAGGGAATGCACTCCTGAGGAGATATTTTAGCCAATCTGAAGGATGAGAAGAAGACACCTTCTGAAACATGGGGGCCAGGCAGGAGCAGTGACTTGTAGCAGGAAGGGTACCCCGAGTCAGGAGAGAATTTGGCTTCTCTGAGGATGTGGAAAAGCCAGTGTCACTAGAGAGTAGTAAGCATGAGAGTAGTAAGCAGGTGGGTACGAAGTAGAAGAGGAAGGCAAAGCATAGCACGGGGTTTGGGAAAACAGCAGAAAGTTTAAACAGGGAAGTAGCATGATCTAGCCTACATTTTAAGATGGTCCCTCTGGGCCGGGCGCGGTGGCTCAAGCCTGTAATCCCAGCACTTTGGGAGGCCGAGACGGGCGGATCACGAGGTCAGGAGATCGAGACCATCCTGGCTAACACGGTGAAACCCCGTCTCTACTAAAAAATACAAAAAACTAGCCGGGCGAGGTGGCGGGCGCCTGTAGTCCCAGCTACTCGGGAGGCTGAGGCAGGAGAATGGCGTAAACCTGGGAGGCGGAGCTTGCAGTGAGCTGAGATCCGGCCACTGTACTCCAGCCTGGGCGACAGAGCGAGACTCAGCCTCAAAAAAAAAAAAAAAAAAAAAAAAAAAAAAAAAAAAAAAAAAAAAAAAGATGGTCCCTCTGGCTGCCAGGTCTAGAATGGATCAGAGGAGGACAAGAGAGAAATGTTGTGATTAGGAGTAATGAGGCCGGGCGCGGTGGCTCAAGCCTGTAATCCCAGCACTTTGGGAGGCCGAGACGGGCGGATCACGAGGTCAGGAGATCGAGACCATCCTGGCTAACACGGTGAAACCCCGTCTCTACTAAAAAAAAAATACAAAAAAAAAAAAAAAAAAAAAGGAGTAATGAGATGGCATGAACTGATATGGTGGCTGGGGTGACAAGAAGAAAGGATGAGCAGATTTGGTATATATTTTAGAGGTGGAATTGATCAGACTTGCTGATGAATTGGATACAGAGAGAGAAGAATTAAGACCATTAATAGCCTCAGATGGGTCAGAAATGCAAGGTCTGAGGCACCAGAGTGTAGCTGTCAGCAGACAGTTGGATCTGAGTGCAGGACGCAGAGGAGAGGACTAGGGTAATGTAAATACAAAAGTAATCACTGTGGGAGTAGAGATTAGAGAGGGAGTAGAGAGAAAAGAGAAGACAGCCTGCTCTGAACCCTGTGGAGGGAGAGGCTGCCATGGCTATGAAGTTGGAGCCAGCATTGTGTTGATGCAGGAGGAGCGTGAGCATGTATTATGCTAGGTATTTTCCATTTGCTTCCATCCATCCATTCTCTACCTTCCTTGGCTTTGCTCTATGCCCCAGGGAACTGATCATTATGGATTGCAATGTCCCAACTCCCTGGCCCTCTGGCTATTGGTTGGATCAGCCAATGGGAAGTACCAGCCAGAGATACAAGAGAAGAGACACAATAAAAGTTAGGAAGCCATAATTCCTTATGGCAAGGCAGTGGCTGTATTAGTGGCTGTATTTCTCTGCCACTGTGGCTCCTACTAGGCAGGCCCTGTTTGCTTGCTTCCAACTCTCACTCCAGTTCTACTGCTTCTCCTCCTTGCTGCTCGGGCCTTAACAGTTCCCCATGGTTGCTAGTCCCTCAGTGCTACAGCACTCTTGTTAGTCCTGGAATCTGCCTGCCACTCTGTAACTAAAATTTTCTTCAGAATTCACTTGAGTATGCAATCTGTTTCCTGCTTCCCTTGCCACCTCAGAGACACCTCAGAGATGCCTATCCATACTCTCTCCTAGCAGGAGGTCATTGTTACTTGTCACTGGCAGCTTGTTAGCCTGGAGGTGGGAAGTCAGGGGCTTGTGCTGTCTGTTGTTCTGATTAACCCTCAGTCTCAGGCAGGCACTGTGTCTCAGGGTCTTGGGTGCTGGTGGCATTCTCTGGGTTCATACTCCCATCCCAGCTGTCATTCTGAGCCCAGCATTCATTCTGCCCCTTCCCCAGGGTAGAGAGTCTTGTTCTGTTTCTTCCCTGAGCTGCAATCACTTTCTACAGCTTTTTCTTTTTCCTGTTTTCCCCTTCCCTTCCCTTTCCTTCTCTCCCCTCCTCTCCCTCTCTCCTGTCCCCTCTCCTCCCCTGCCTTCCCCTCCCTCTCTCCCCTTCCCTCCCCTCCCCTCCCTCTCTCCACTCCCCTTGCCTCCCCTTTCTCCTTTCTTTTCCCTCCCTCTCTGCCACCCTCCCACCTTCCCTTCCCCTCCCTCCCTCCCTCCCTCCCTCCCTCCCTCCCTCCCTTCCTTCCTTCCTTCCTTCCTTCCTTCCTTCCTTCCTTCCTTCCTTCCTTCCTTGCTTCCTTCCTTCTTTCCTTCCTTTCCTCCTTCCTTCTCTCTTTCTCTTTCTTCCTTTTGGGGGAGGAGGGGTTTCACTATGTTGCCCTGGCTGGATTCAAATTCCTGGGCTCAAGGGGTCCTGCCACCTCAGCGTCTGGAGCAGCTGGGACTACAGGCATGCTCCACTGTGCGTGGCTGCTTTTCACAATGTCTTGGGCTAATGGTGTTTGTTGCCTTCCCATAGTGCCTAAGGCTTCTATTCCTTTGGAGAGATGCGGAAGAAGCATCCAGCGAGGCTTCTGCCTTTCCCACAGTGACTGTGTACTCCTTCCCCAGGCCTATACCACGAGGGACACTTTCTCAGGATTCTTGCTCTTACCTGAGTCTTTTTGGTAAGGTTCAGTGAGGTCCATGGAGATGAGGTTTTGAGTGATTGCAAATTCCTCTTGTGTCTATGGTCCCCAGTGGTTCTATATTCTCTGGGTAGCTGTCTTAGTCAGCTTGAGCCAGAAGGCCATAGACTGGTTGGCTTAAACAACAGAAATGTATTTCTTTCTTTCTTTTTTTGAGACAGTCTTGCTCTGTCGCCCAGGCTGGAGTGCAGTGGTGCGATCTCAGCTCACTGTAACCTCCATCTCTTGGGTTCAAGTGGTTCTCCTGCCTCAGCCTCCTGAGTAAGCTGGGATTACAGGTGTGCACCACCACGGCGGGCTAATTTTTGTGTTTTAGTAGAGATGGGGTTTTACCATGTTGGTCAGGGTGGTCTCGAACTTCTGACCTTGTGATCTGCCCACCTTGGACTCCCAAAGTGCTGGGATTACAGGCATGAGCCACCGCACCTGGCCCAGAAATGTATTTCTTATACTTCTGGAGGCTGGGAAGTCCAAGATCAAGGGGCTGGCCAATCCAGTTCCTGGTAGGGGTCCTCTTCTTGCTTGTAGTTGGTCACTTTCTCTTTGTGTCCTTATAAGGAAAGAGAGAGCAGGGTTATAGGGGAGAGAGAGAGGCAGAGAGAGAGGGGGAAAGAGAAAGCAGGGAAGGAGAAGGAGAGAGAGGGAAGGAAGGACGGAGGATGGAAGGGAGATAGAGAAAATGTGAGCAAGTTCCCCAGTCTTTTCTTATGAGGGTATTAATCCCTGTATGAAGATACCCTCACACCTTCTTCTAAACCTAATTACCTCCCAAAGGCTCCATCTCCAAACAGTATCATATTGGGGATTAGGGCTTCAAAATATGAATTGTGGAGGGACACAATTCATAGTAGCCCATACTCAGGTTTTAGCAATTAAAGCATTTGGTTGAATTCTTCTTCTTGTCAGTGTTTGGTGGTGACTGCGCCAGGTGGCAAGAGCTCATGCCCCAGCTCTCTTTGCAGGTGCCCGTCTTTCCTAAGATTTCTGGTTAGTAGGTTGTTCTGTCTCCAGCTCTCTGATGGGCTCAAGAAGAGTTGTGAATTTTCCGATGGTCTGGCTTTGTTGTTGTTACTGTTGTGATTGTTTTTGTTTCTCTAAGAGTGGGATGCTCTCTCCAGATTTCTAAAGCCTAAGCAGAAGCCACAGACCTCTCATGCAATTCAAGACCTCTCCTCTCTACTACTCAGGGAGGTGAAGAAAGAGTCTAATTTATTCATTCACGAGTTTTTGTTTTTGTTTTTGTTTTTGCCGCCTCCTGCCTCCATAATTCTTATGGCTCTTCCAGGATTGGGACATAGGATAATAGAATAGAGGAAGGTTGAAATAATTCAATTTCTGGAGCCAATGGAATTCTTCTTTGACCAACACTGGATGTTTTCCATTTCTGCCATTACTACAGACATCCAAAATCTGGCCATGATATGGGTTATAGGTATGGGTTACATGGTGACCTCTGCTAGGACTGCCAAACTGTTTGGACGAACGGAGGCAAGATGGCGCATTTCCGGGTTCTTCATCACCAACTTTTCCCGTGTGCGTGAAAATGCAGCTGGCGCCCGGGAAGGTGCAGACCAACCAGGCATGTGCCAGGTGATGTCAATCCGAAGAGACCAAGATTTACCTGGTGGCACCTGCAGAGCCCCTCCCCCTCCCCGACACGTCCGTGCCCCGCCTATTGCCCTTCCACTCCTAGAAAAGCCGCTCCCGGCTCCTGGCAGACACGCGGGGCGGGCTTCCTCAGCCCCCACCTTTGTTGGGACTGCATTAGGAACTCTGCCTGAGAACTCTACCAGGTGACTCTCTCAGCCTCCTTTGCCAGAGGCCAACAGACTTCACCCCCATAGCTTTTTCCCTGGAGCTCGATGACCAAAGAATAAATTTGCAGTTTTGCTTTTAGCCTTGCCTACTCGCTGGTTCTTTTGTGCTCTCTCTGGTGGTCTTAGAAAAACAAATCACAAACTACACTGTTTTCCAACATGGGTGCTCTCTGGGTGATCTTTTGTGACTCTCCCAGCCTCTGCCCCTGATGGTCTATCGTACAGTTTTGTTCTTTTTTGAGATGGAGTTTCGCTCTTGTTGCCCAGGCTGGAGTGCAGTGGCGCGATCTTGGCTCACTGCAACCTCCGCCACCTGAGTTCAAGTGATTCTTCTGCCTCAGCCTCCCGAGTAGCTGGGACTACAGGAACATGCCATCATGCCTGGCTAATTATTTGTATTTTATTAGAGACGGGGTTTCACCATGTAGCCCGGGCTGGTCTTGAACTCCTGAGCTCAAGCAATCTGCCTGCCTTGGCCTCTCAAAGTGCTAGGATTACAGACGTGAGCCACTGCCCCTGGTCAGGTGTATTTCTTTCATAATGAGGCTTCTTAGGGAGAGCAGGACAGGCTTCACAAGCTGGTCTAAAGGTGACTTGAGAGAGTAGGAAAGGGAGACTGGCTTGGAGTTTTTCTTCTGGTAATTTGGTGGGGTGGGGGGGTGAGGGTCCCTGCGTATGGGCAGGCAGAGGCTTGTGTGGTTAGAATCTCCCACGAGTGCCAAAGGAGGAAGCACCTGAGCTTATCAGCTTGCCCAGATGTGGGCCACAAGGGGAAGAGACAGTGGCAAGCATTAAAAATGATCAGGAATCAAACATCAAAAAAATGGATTTAAACTATATTAAGACTTAGTCTAACTCTAGGGGACATATGGCAAGACTTCCTGATAACTCTCTACCCGGGCCTGGGTTTGGCTTCTAACTCATGATAGCACAGGACTATTGTACAGCTTAATAAATGTCTAGTTGGAGAGGGAGATGCCCATCTTTTCCTCATTCTCTACTGTGGTTCTCTTGGGCTTCCATTGCTTAGTTTGGAGGGGAAGATAGGGAAGAGGGACTCTGTCTTCCTCCACAGAGGGGAGAAAAATGTCACATAATTTCTAACTAGGCTGGCAACTCTCTACCTCAATGCCTCTCATCAATCCATGTTCCAAATTTCTACTATTCTGCTTTTTGGCTGCAATGAGTGATAGGAGTTGATAATTATGGACTAATTCTGCTATCTTAGATTTTATAGAGTGTTGGGGCAATTATTACTCATTGTTTTCAGTTTTAGAGTCTTAACTCAAATTCTGAGACGATGGGAAAAGCATTCATTCAACATCCAGTTATACACAGAGGAGGAGGGAAATTTCTGTCATTGGGATGGCAGAGAGTGTAAGGCTGAGAACAGATGCAGGTGAATCCCTCCCTTCCTCCCTTCCTTCCCTCCCTCTCTCCCTCCTTCCCTCCCTCCCTCCCTCCTTCCCTTCCCCTCCTTCCCTCCCTCCCTCCCTCCCTTCCTTCCTTCCTTTCTTTTTTTTTTTTGACAGAATCTCATTTTGTTGCCCAGGCTGGAGTGCAGTGGCACGATCTCAGCTCACTGCAACCTCCACCTCCTGGATTCAAGCTAGTCTCCTGCCTCAGTCTCCCTAGTAGTTGGGATTACAGGTGTGTGGCAGCACACCCAGCTAATTATTTTTATTTTTATTTTTAGTAAAGATGGGGTTTCACCATGTTGGCCAGGGTGTTCTCAAACTCCTGACCTCAGGTGATCCACCTGCCTCCCAAAGTAGTAGGATTACAGGCCGGGCGCGGTGGCTCAAGCCTGTAATCCCAGCACTTTGGGAGGCCGAGACGGGCGGATCACGAGGTCAGGAGATCGAGACCATCCTGGCTAACATGGTGAAACCCCGTCTCTACTAAAAAATACAAAAAACTAGCCGGGCGAGGTGGCGGGCGCCTGTAGTCCCAGCTACTCGGGAGGCTGAGGCGGGAGAATGGCGTAAACCCGGGAGGCGGAGCTTGCAGTGAGCTGAGATCCGGCCACTGCACTCCAGCCTGGGGGACAGAGCGAGACTCCGTCTCAAAAAAAAAAAAAAAAAAGTAGTAGGATTACAGGCATAAGCCACTGTGCCCAGCCAGATGCAGGTGAATTAGAAGGTTTGCTTAAGGGAGGATGGGAAAAATTTATTTGACTTCAGTCTCTAGTAAATTTTGAGGCAAGGGGAGCAGCTGAGAATAAACGGGGAAAAGAAGGTATGTGAAGTTAAGGGAGGAAGTTATTTTGGGAGATGGAAGAGTAAGTTTACTCAAGAAACACAGTGGGATTGCTGGACAGTGGTGCCTTGCTACATGCCCTTTGAAGTTTGTGATCCTGAATTTCAAGAGAAACCAGTCTATTCAGTTGGGTGACTTTTTTTCTAGCAAATTGTACCTGTTTGGTGCAGGCATGGAAAAAGCTAATGGTAGGATTCATCTGGGGTTGGGGTTTTCCAGGTGCCATGACTAATTTTGTCCCTCCACCCTTCAAATTGATATGCCGAAGCTCAGCCGACATGGTGGCTCATGCCTGTAATCCCAGCACTTTGGGAGGCTGAAGCGGGAGGATCACTTGAGGCCAGGAGTTTGAGATCAGCCTGGCCAACATGGTGAAACCTTGTCTATACTAAAAATACAAAACAGTCAGCTGCAGTGGCATATGCCTGTAATCCCGGCTACTCAGGAGGCTGAGGTACGAGATTCACTTGAACCTAGGAGGTGGAGGTTGCAGTGAGCCAAGATTGGGTGACTGCACTCCAGCGTGGGTGACAGAGCGAGACCTTGTCTCAAAACAAAAACAAAACAAAACAAAAAAAAAAAAAAAAAAAGAAGAAAGAAAAGAAAAAATTCATATGTTGAAGCTCTAACCCCCAATGTTGCTGCATTTGGAGTAAGGCAGTAATTAAGTTTAATAAAATCCTGAGGGTGGAGCTCTGATAGGATTAGTTTCCTTATAAGAAGAGACACCGAAGAGCTTTTGGGCTTTCCCTCTCTCCTCATCATGTGAGGACTGTGAAAAGGCAGTCATCTACAAGATGGGAAGAAAGGCCTTTCCAAGGACAGACTCTGCCAGACCTTGATCTGGGACTGCTAGTTTCCACAACTGTGAGAAAATACATTTCTGCTGTTTAAGTCAACTGGTTTATGGTATTTTGTTATGGCAGCCCAAGCATACTAATACACTAGGCAAGGATGACTGAGGGAGAGAGGGGCAAAGGAGTTATGGATGTTTGCAGAAGAGTGATTATAAGGAGGGGACCGTGAAATCTAGGCTAGACAAGGCGCTCTAGACATGAAGCCAAGAGAAAGTTGATGAACAGTGAGAAATGGTGGGATCAATGGATCAAATGTTGAATTATAGCAATGAGGATAAAAGGTGGTGGTTGTTTTCAAGGTTCGTTCATGTTGTAGTATATATCACTACATTCTTCCTTTTTGTGGCTGAATAATATTTCATTGGATGGATATACCCTGTTTTCTTTATCCATTTATCAGTTGATGGACATTTGGTTTGTTTGCAGAAATGTGAATTATTGGATTATTTTTTCCCCAGTTAATTTTTACTGGGCTTCTGACATTTGCAGTTTAAAAAGTTTCACATACTGGTGAGTATGAATGTCATAACAATGTCAATTGCACAGAGATTTTATAGGGATTATATATGTAATGGATACTGCTGCACAGTCCAGAATACAGTCTGTGTACTTGGGAAAATCAAGGAAGAGTACGTTCACACATTTAGTTATCCAATTGGTCCACAGACCCAGAACTGCTCAGTTTGTTTGTCCTTAGGGAAGATACAGAAGATATATCTGCTACTAATAGCAGTGATATCTGCTATTTTCACTGTCTGTGAAAAGTAAGCATTTATCTAAAAATTACGCTTTCTTGCTTAATTTTTGTGTTTTACTTCTTAATATTTTTATTTAAGAAACAAACCCACCTATTCCTCATTGTCATGGATTCAATAAGAAAGCTGTGACTAGATAGCACCGCTGGCCCACAGTTTCTGCTCTGAGGAAAGCAATAACAGAGGTTAGAACATTTCCTTCCTTTGGAATGGTCACCCAGCCCTGCTGGTGCAGGTAGCAGATATCTCTTCTGTATCTTTCCTAAGAACGAACAAACTGCGCAGTTCTGGGGTTCTGGACCAATTGGATAACTAAATCTCCTACTTTAAGGCAGAGGGTAGCAGCAGGTTAGATATGCCTGGATGATACTTGCTGCTGCAGTTTTTTTTTTTTTCTTAATTGACAATAAAAACCTCTTTCAGCCTGTTTTTCTGTCTTGGTATACTGAACTTTTCCTTCATTCCAACAGAAGAGAATTAGAAAGGGTCTGCCTCCAAAAAAGATCACCCTTAATTTTTCCAGATTGTAAAACAGCAAGGTTCAATGTCTAGACCCTCAGTGTCTTGAGTGTTACTCTGTGTCATGCCACCACCAATGACCATTTTGGTTATTTGCTACTTCTACCACCACCCATCGTTGTCATTATTCCCAGGGAACAGATTTTTCCTGTGCTGACCACACTTCTGATGCTTTCATACATGCAACTGAGTCACAAACTGCTACAGAGAAAGATATACTTATTTGTGATAAACAGACTCAATTCACAAGTAATCTTCAGTGTTTACTTGTGTGTTCATAGGATTTTAACTAAGTGCATCGCCCCCCTCTCCACAGCCCATGCCACTGAATTGTTGTCTAACTTTTCACGTTGGTTCATTGTTCTTAGGATATTGGGATCATTGTTCCTTCTCACAAAACAAAACAGTTTCTTTAAAATCAGGATGAATGAACAGTAATTGAGCACAAAAGCCTGACCTTGCCAACATTGCATTGCATGCTTAGTCAAATTAGTTTAGACCATTATAGTTTATATTAATTGTGTTTGCCATTTCTAATTAATGTGATTTAAAATTTGGAGAATTTTTGGATTGTTTTGGTCAGTTATGCTAGTGGGAATTTCAGAACATATTAACATTTTCTCTTGCTCCTTAAAATTGTTCTGTGTTTCTGTGTTTTGTTAACAGAATAATTATGTCTTTGACCTGATTTTGGAATAGGCTATCTTTAAAGTTAGCTCAGGGATAGTGTGGAAACCATCCTTCACCCAATTTTCTCTGGTTTCCTTTGACGATTGACATAAGGCTGATGGGGAGAGAAGCAATCCATACATTTGAATTTTGGCTCATTGTGTAAGATGATAACATTGATCCAAATTTAGAATGTCTTAGAGTAACTTAAGACTTTCTACTAAAAGATACTTACTGTGTCTTGGATATGAAACAGGTGGCTCAGCAGACAAGCATGAGCTGTTGTAATAAATGAACTATTATACGCAAAGAAGCTTTACATTATCATCGTTAACCCGCATTAAAATCACAAGCTTTTAGCTTCTCACAGCTTGTTTTCTTTTAAAGAGATGATGTTCAAGGTCATGCTGTAGTCTTTGAAATGTTTACATTTAAAATAAAACCTCGTGGGCCGGGCGGGGTGGCTCAGCACTTCGGGAGGTCAAGACGGGTGGATCATGAGGTCAGGAGTTCAACACCAGCCTGGCCAAGATGGTGAAACCCCTGCCTCTACTAAAAATACAAAAATTAGCTGGGTATGGTGGCAGGTGCCTGTAATCCCAGCTACTTGGGAGGCTGAGGCAGGAGAATCGCTTGAATCTGGGGGGCGTAGGTTGCAGTGAGCCGAGATGACCCCAATGCACTCCAGCTGGGTGACAGAGTGGGACTCCATCTCAAAAAAAAAAAATGAAAATAAAAATAAATTAAATAAATAAAGCCTCTGCTTTTTCTTGTGAATTAATCTTATGAGAGAGGTGGCTTTGAAGTTGAACAGTAATATCAACTTTAATTTTTTTTTTTGAGATGGAGTCTCTGTTGCTCAGGCTGGAGTGCTGTGGTGCAATCTTAACTCACTACGACCTCTGCCTTCTGGGTTCAAGCTATTCCCCTACCTCAGCCTCTTGGGGTAGCTGAGACTACAGGCATGCGCCACCCTCCCAGATAATTTTTTTTTGTATTTTTAGTAGAGACGAGGTTTCACCATGTTGGCCAGGCTGGTCTTGAACTCTTGACCCCAGGTGATCCACCTGCCTCAGCCTCGCAAAGTGCTGGGATTACAGGTGTGAGCCACCGCGCCTGGTCAACTTTAATATTTTATTATCCTTTTCAGTCTCTCATATAGCTTTCAAAAAGTATTAAGTTCACAGAAATTCACCCACATTTGCAGTTTCTCTTTCTTTTAGCAATCCTTGTCTCTTTTTTTCCTGGTTCTCATATGCGTCATTCTCTTTTTTTTTTTTTTGAGACAGAGTTTCACTCTTGTTGCCCAGGCTGGAGTACAATGGTGCAATCTCGGCTCACCGCAACCTCTGCCTCCCAGGTTCAAGCAATTCTCCTGTCTCAGCCTCCCGAGTAGCTGGAATTACAGGCATGCAGCACCACGCCCGGCTAATTTTGTATTTTTAGTAGAGACGGGGTTTCTCCACGTTGAGGCTGGTCTCAAACTCCTGACCTCAGGTGATCCAGCCACTTCAGCCTCCCAAAGTGCTGGGATTATGGGTGTGAGCCACCACGCCCGGCCTCATATGTATCATTCTCAATACCATTAACCATGCATGGAGCCTATATCATTACATGAGAAAGCACAGGAATTTCCTTAGTAAATGTGTTCACATTTTATTGCTTTAAATACAGACTCTGATGGACTCTAAGCAAAGCAATGCCAGGGTGAAAAGGGTGTACGAGATTTGTCTTAGGCCTCTGCCTGGTTCTCATTAGGCCTCACTTAATCTGGTTTTGGCTTTAGCTACACAACCCAGTTTAATTTACCTCCCCTGCCCCAATATTTTCTTGTGGAAAATTTTAGTTTTAGTTTTTAACTTTTGTAAAATTTGGTTGCTTTTGTTAAAAGATAAACTTAGGCACATTAAAATTTGGAAGAATTTATTTGTCCAGGCAGAGATTCATGAATTGGGCAGTGCCAGACCTCAAGCAGTCCAGGACTCCACCAAGGGGGTTTGATGGGAAAACTTTTATAAGGTGTTTGTGGAAGCAAGACAAAGAAAATATTTGATTGGTTAAAGTGGAAAGTCCCTAGTTAGAGGTTAGTTGGTGGTTTCTGATTGAGATTAAGCTTAAGTTTCATTTTACTGTTGACATTGAGTTAGGTTTTGGTTTACTAGTAAGGGACCCATGGTGCTGGAGTTGTTTCAGCCTAATGACCTCCTAATTAAATTTTTTAAATACTCTGAATGTTAAGAAAGTATACTTCACTCAAGACTTGAGCTCTAGCTGGGCATGGTGGCTCACGCCTGTAATCCCAGCACTTTGGGAGGCCGAGGAGGTTGGATCACCTGAGGTCAGGAGTTTGAGACCAGCCTGACCAACGAGGTGCAACCCCATCTCTACTAAAACTACAAAAATTAGCCAGGCGTGGTGACAGGCCCCTGTAGTCCCATACTGCCCTCCAGCCTGGGTGACAGAGGAGACTTCGTCTCAAAAAAAAAAAAAAAAAAAAAAAAGACTTGAGGTCTATACACACTGAAATTATTATCCCTTCTGATGAAGAGGTAAATTTGGAAATGATGCTTAAAATATTGGGGTTTGGGCCGGGCGCGGTGGTTCAAGCCTGTAATCCCAGCACTTCGGGAGGCCGAGACAGGCGGATCACGAGGTCAGGAGATCGAGACCATCCTGGCTAACACGAGGAAACCCCGTCTCTACTAAAAAATACAAAAAACTAGCCGGGTGAGGTGGCGAGCGCCTGTAGTCCCAGCTACTTGGGAGGTTGAGGCAGGAGAATGGCGTAAACCCGGGAGGCGGAGCTTGCAGTGAGCTGAGATCCGGCCACTGCACTCCAGCCTGGGCGACAGAGCGAGACTCCGTCTCAAAAAAAAAAAAAAAAAAATTGGGGTTTGGTTTCAATAATTTGTTTAATTTGTTGAATGTAGGCAGTATGTTGTTTTCACATTTATCATTTAAAAAGTTAATTTTAGCTTTAATTTTAAGTTGCGGGGTACATGCGCAGGGTGTGCAGGTTTGTTACATAGGTGAACATGTGCCGTGGTGGCTTGCAGTACCTATCAACCCATCACCTAGTTATTAAGCCCAGCATGCATTAGCTATTTTTCCTAATGCTCTCCCTTCCCCCATCCCACACCCTGACAGGCCCAGTGTGTGTTGTTTCCCTCATTTGTCCATTTGTTCTCATTGTTCAACTCCCACTTGCAAGTGAGAACATGCGGTGTTTGGTTTTCTGTTCCTGCCTTAGTTTGCTGAGGATAATGGCTTCCAGCTCCACCCATGTCCCTGTAAAGGACATGATCTCATTCCTTTTTATAACTGCATTGTATTCCATTGTGTATATGTACCAGATTTTCTTTATCTAGTGTATCATTGATGGGCATTTGGGTTGATTCCATGACTCAAGATCTAGAACCAGAAATACCATTTGACTCAGCAATACCATTACTGGGTATATACCCAAAAGAATATAAATCATTCTATTACAAACGTACATGCACATGTATGTTCATTGCAGCACTATTCACATTTATCATTTTATTTAATTGTAATGAATAGGGGAGCATGGCCATGCAGACTTGGCCTAATATAAATTCATGAGCAATGTGCAACTGGGAATTCAAGTGATATAGAAGACATTGTTTTCTCTCCCTCCCTCCCTCCCTCCCTTCTTTCCTTCCTTCCTTCCTTCCTTCCTTCCTTCCTTCCTTCCTTCCTTCCTTCCTTCCTTCCTTCCTTCCTTCCTTCCTTTCTTCCTTTCTCCTCTCTCTCTCTCTCTCTCTCTCTCTCTCTCTCTCTCTCTCTCTCTCTCTCTCTCTCTCTCTTTCTTTCTTGCAGAGTTTTGCTCTTGTTGCTCAGGCTGGAGTGCAATGGTGCTGTCTCGGCTCACTGCAACCTATACCTCTCAGATTCAAGCAATTCTCCTGCCTCAGCCTCCCAAGTAGCTGGGATTACAGGTGCCCACCACCACACCCGGCTAATTTTTTTGCATTTTTAGTAGAGAGGGGGTTTCACCATGTTGACCTGCCTGGTCTAAAACTCCTGACTTCAGGTGATCCACCCACCTCGGCCTCCCAAAGTGCTGGGATTATAGGCGTGAGCCACACCTGGAGAGACTCTGTTTTCTCTTGAGAAATTTGCAAGGAGACATATGAGTATAATGAGACTATATTTTGAGATATAAACTTACTCCTCTCTCCTAATATTTTATGCTATCCTACCATTCTCCCCAACCTAGGAAGTAACTAGGGTACTTTACTTTAAGTGCCCCTAGGAGAGATTGTTAAAAAGAAGAAAGAAGCCAGGCGCGGTGGCTCAAGCCTGTAATCCCAGCACTTTGGGAGGCTGAGACGGGCGGATCACGAGGTCAGGAGATCGAGACCATCCTGGCTAACACGGTGAAACCCCGTCTCTATTAAAAAATACAAAAAACTAGCCGGGCGAGGTGGCGGGCGCCTGTAGTCCCAGCTACTCGGGAGGCTGAGGCAGGAGAATGGTGTAAAGCCGGGAGGCGGAGCTTGCAGTGAGCTGAGATCTGGCCACTGTACTCCAGCCTGGGTGGCAGAGCAAGACTCTGTCTCCAAAAAATAAAAATAAAAAAAAAAAAAAAAGAAGAAAGAAAATAATAAATACTTTTTGAGTTTCAAAATAGATACAGACCATATTTTGAAAGAAATGCTTTGTGAGACAAGGGGCATAAAGTTCTGCATGGCATAAAAAGTAGATTAAGAAGAATATGGAATTATGTGAGGAGCGTTTTTCCAGTATTTTGAAAAGAGAGTCTAGAGAGAAGATAAACGCAGGCTGGGGAGGGGTGGTCGTAGGGACTTGAAACTTGAGGATCTGTAATAGAGGAGACTTGAGCTGAATGAGTTTTCAGTCCCCCAAAGAGCCATATTCACTCAAGCCTCAGTGATTTTGCTCATGCTGCTTCTACCAGTGATTTTGCTCATGCTGCTTCTACATTTGTATGCGGCTCAGCTGTTGTTTCTGTTGGGAGACCTGCTTTAGCCTACCCCAGTCTACCGAGTTTCTGTAATAAGTAAAGGGTTAACTCAGTAGGCCTGGCTTCCTCAAACTCTGAATTTTCCAAAGGTCTTCAGGAAGTGTCCTTGAATAGTTCCTGGGAGGTAACCTCTGAGCCCTTGAAATATCCTTTCTGACAAGACTGTCTTTGTGTACCTGAGACTTTGGTTTACATGGATCGTTTATGCTAATAATGTGATTTATGATGAATGCCTGCCTGTTTTTGTATGCCTGAAGTCCTGGGCCACACTGTACCAGTTTTACCTCTGGATGGAGGCTGGAGATAGAGTAACTAGAGTTGGTCATGCAGGAATCCCACACCTATGTGACTCACACCAATAAAAACCCCTGAACCAAGGCTTCGTTGGGGGGGGGGGGGTCCCTGGTTGGCAACACTTTGCGCTTGTTATAACGCATTGTTCAACTGGGGGAAGTAAGTGCTGTCTGTGAGATTCCTCTGAGAGATGACAACTGGAAGCTTGTTCTTGGTTTCTCATGGACTCTGCCCTATGCACCTTTTTTTTTTTTTCTGATTTAAGTCTGCATTCTTTTGCTGTAGTAAACCATAATTGTGAGTGTAATAACTTTTCTGAGTCCTGTGAGTCCTTCCAGTGAATCATCAAACCTCAAAGTGATCTTGACACTCTTCAATAATTTTTTTCTCTAACACTTACTGCGCTGTTCATTCATCCATCCATCCATCCATCCATCCATCCATCCATCCATCCAACCAATGAACTATTGAATGACTGCCATGTCCCAGGCATTGTGTTAAGCCTAGAGGTATAGGAGTAAACATAATAGGCACAATCCTTACAATCAACGAGTTTATAGTCTGGTGGTGAAGGAGAGAAGTAAACAGATAAATACAGTTCAGCATAGTAGCAGCTATGACGGGCATAGTGCAGGGTGCCATAGGGAGCAGAGAGATAAGAGGCCAACAAAAACTAGTGGGGAGGGTGTCAGGTCAAGCTTCCTAGAGTGGGTGAAGAGCTGCTTGCTAAGTAGGCAAATGACAAAGGGTAGAAAAAGGTGATTAAAGCAGAGGCAACACATATATAAAAACCAGGAAGTGAGAAGAGTGAAGTAATTTTGTTGTATCTGGAAAGGAATTTTTGTTGTTGTTGTTTTGAGATGGAATCTTGCTCTGTCACCCAGGCTGGAGTGCAGTGGCGTGATCTCACCACAACCTCAGCCTCCTGGGTTTGAGTGATTCTTGTGCCTCAGCCTTCTGAGTAGCTGGGATTACAGATGCATGCCAGTACGCCTGGCTAATTTTTGTATTTTTAGTAGAGATGGAGTTTCACCATGTTGGCCAGGCTGGTCTCGAACTTCTGACCTCAGGTAATCCGCCTGCCTTGGCCTCCGAAAGTGCTCAGATTATAGGCGTGAGCCACTGCGTGCGGCCTGGAAAGGAATATTTGAGGGAAAAAGTGGCAAGAGATGAGGCTAGAGAAATATGTAGCAGCCAGAGTCAAGTAAGACATGATATGCTTCTCCTAGACAAATGTGAAGAAGTCTGGATTTGGAAGAAAAGAGGTGAGTTCAGGTTTGGTCATGTTGATGTTGTTTAATGGTTTCTTCTTCCCTTCATCTGTAAATTCTAAGAGGTCAGGCAATACTATTTATTAAATATAACTTATTCTGCTGTAAGTCAATAGTATCATTCCTAAGATGCTTATTACTACGAAAAGTATATTATCAAAACTATTGTCTCTGGAGATTAAGGAAATTAGGAGTTAGAGAGTTTTTAGAGGGGCAATATCAAAGTTATTTTTGCTGCAGGGATTTCAATAATAAAGGAATTTTGAATATAAGTATATTTAGTTATTAGATGCTAAAAATGATAAATTATATTAAAACTGACAAAATAAACTTCTTCACTTTCATTCCATTCCACTCCCTCCACTTATTATTTTCTTTAGTCTTTGGCCTTGACCTGGCAATTTTACTTGCAGCACACCTCATAAACATCAAAGGTAAACATAAGAGCAAATGCATTGCACAGGTGAATAAACACCTGAGAGTAGCCATTCATTCCAGCAAAGTGGCTCTGTGTCCTGTGCTTTGTATACATGTTGTCTAAGTAGTCAGCGTTAGTTCTCTATCTCAATCAAATTATTAAACTACTGATTGTCAGGCCTCTGAGCCCAAGCCATTACATCCCCTGTGACTTGCACATATACACCCAGATGGCCTGAAGTAACTGAAGAATTACAAAAGAAGTGAAAATGCCCTGCCCCGCCTTAATTGATGACATTCCACCACAAAAGAAGTGAAAATGGCCCGTCCTGGCCTTAAGTGATGACATTACCTTGTGAAAGTCCTTTTCCTGGCTCAAAAAGCTCCCTGGCTGAGCACCTTGTGACCCCCACTCCTGCCCACCAGAGAACAACCCCCCTTTGACTGTAATTTTCCTTTGCTTACCCAACTCCTATAAAACGGCCCCACCCTTATCTCCCTTCGCTGACTCTCTTTTCGGACTCAGCCCGCCTGCACCCAGGTGATAAAAAAGCTTTATTGCTCACACAAAGCCTGTTTGGTGGTCTCTTCACACGGACGTGCATGACACTGATCACATTATGGCCTAGGGAAATTATTAAAATTAGTACTATTGGAGAAATGGTTGCTATCCATTCCCCTATGATATGAAATGGCATCTTTGTAATACGCTCAATTCCTGTATATACACATATGAATTTTTTTTTTTTTTTTGACTGTCTCGTTCTGTTGCCCAGGCTGGAGTGCAATGGCATGATCTCAGCTCACTGCAACCTCTGCCTCCCAGGTTGAAGCGATTCTCCTGCCTCAGCCTCCTGAGTAGCTGGGACTACAGGTGTGTGCCACCACACCTGGCTAATTTTTTTGTATTCTTAGTAGAGACAGGGTTTCACCATATCAGTCAGGTTGTTCTCAAACTCCTGACCTCAAATGATCTGCCTGCCTCGACCTCCGAACGTGCTGGGATTTCAGGGGTGAACCACCATGCCTGGCCCAGGAAGCTATACTTAAAACAAAACAAAACAAAACAAAAAACTCTTCAGGAGATTGATATTTAGCCAGCTTTGTGTATGAGGACTGTAGATGATGTAAAGATATGTACTATACGTCAGAATTCCTCTCTAGCAAATCAGTCCTGAAAGTGAGATGGCATGAACATAACATTTCAGTTTAACCAACATTTATTGAATGTATGAGACACTGGGCTAGGAGTTGGAGCTATAAAGATTAGTAAGTCATGGACTTTGTCCTTAACTCTGGTAATGAAAGAAACAAACACACAGCCAGGTGGCTTCAAAAGAAAGCATGGTGGCCCGGCATGGTGGCTCACACCTGTAATCCCAGTACTTTGGGAGGCAGAGGTGGGCAAATTACTTGAGGTCAGGAGTTTGAGACAAGTCTGGCCAACATGGTGGAACCCCATCTCTATTAAAAATACAAAAATTAGCTGGGCATGGTGGCAGGTGCCTGTAATCCCAGCTACTTGGAGGCTGAGGCAGGAGACTCGCTTGAGCCCAGGAGGCAGAGGTTGTAGTGAGCCAAGATCATGCCATTGCACTCCAGCCTGGGTGACAGAGCTAGACTGTCTCAAAACAAAGAAACAAAAAAACATGGTAAGGTGCTATGATAGAAGCCATGTGCACAGACTTCTGCTTGCTGAAGAATTCCAGGGAAGCTTCCTGAGAAAGATGAATTTTGAACTGAACCAGAATGACATCACCAGGTACAGAAGTGGAGCTGAGGGTGCCAGAGGCCACTGCTGGCCCGACTGTGTGACTAGCGCTCCTGGGGTAATGCAATGGGGCAGTTCTGGAAGAGGGGTCTTGAAGGGAAGATCAGCCCAGGCAGAACAGAGGTGGAGAGTTGTAAAATAGCAGAGTGTGTCTAGGGAACTGGAATCAGTTTGCTATTACTATACCGTAAAATTAAGGTGGAAAGTGGTAAAATGCAAAACTAGAGGATGGGAATCAGTTTGCTATTACTATACCGTAAAATTAAGGTGGAAAGTGGTAAAATGCAAAACTAGAGGATGGATGATTCTGTGCTGTGGATCCGGGACTGCACTCTGTAGGCAGTGGAGAACTATAAGTGGGTTTAAGTAGGAGAGAGATGTAAAGGTCTGAATTTCCAAAAGATGTCTCCTGTGCTAGTGTGGAGGGTGAACCTGAGGGGGTAAGATCAGAAGACAGAAAGAGACTAGTTGCTGTAGTTCCGTGAGTGATGAGGATGACAAGAACTAGGGCATTGCAAGAGGGCAAAATAGGTGTGAATGTTAGAGATGTTCAGGGCATCCAGAATTTGGTTTATGATTACAGTAAAGGCTGAAGGGAAGGGGGTACTCCAGGATGACTCCCAGGTTTCTGAGAAATTTAGAGTGTGAGAGAAAATGATGTTTTTTTTTTTTTTTTTTTTTTTTTTTTTTTTTTTTTTTTTTTTTTTTTGAGACGGAGTCTCGCTCTGTCGCCCAAGCTGGAGTGCAGTGGCCGGATCTCAGCTCACTGCAAGCTCCGCCTCCTGGGTTCACGCCATTCTCCTGCTTCAGCCTCCGGAGTAGCTGGGACTACAGCCGCCCGCCACCTTGCCCGGCTAGTTTTTTTGTACTTTTTAGTAGAGACGGGGTTTCACCGTGTTAGCCAGGATGGTCTCGCTCTCCTGACCTTGTGATCCGCCCGTCTCGGCCTCCCAAAGTGCTGGGATTACAGGCTTGAGCCACCGCGCCCGGCCTTTTTTTTTTTTTTTTAAAGACAGTTTTGCTCTTGTTGCCCAGGCTGGAGTGCAGTGGCGCGATCTCCACTCACTGCCAGCTTCACCTCCCGGGTTCAAGTGATTCTCCTCCCTCAGCCTCCCAAGTAGCTGGGATTACAGGCACCCACCACCATGCCTGGCTAATTTTTGTATTTTTAGTAGAGACAGGATTTCATCATGTTGGCCAGACTGGTCTCAAACTTCTGATCTCAGGTGATCCACCTGCCTTGGCCTCCCAAAGTGCTGGGATTACAGGCATGAGCCACCGCACCCAACCATGATGTCAGTTTTTGGTCATGTCAAGTCTGAGGTACTTGTTAACCACCTTGCCTTGTAACACAAGGTTGAAAGTAATAAATGATGGAGAAAACAGAAATAGAACTCAGAGGAATAAAATAAAAATAGGACTCAGAAGAGAATAAATAATTTCTAGTTTGCAGAATTACAAAAGATAGAATTGTGACTGGAATTTGTGGGTTCTTGGTCTCACTGACTTAAAGAATGAAGCCACGGACCCTCACGGTGAGTGTTAACAGTTCTTAAAGACGGAGTGTCCGGAGTCTGCTCCTTCGGACGTTCAGATAGACGTGTCTGGAGCTTCTTCTTTCTAGTGGGTTCGTGGTCTCACTGTCAGGAGTGAAGCTGCAGACCTTAGCGGTGAGTGTTACAGCTCTTAAAGGTAGCGTGGATCTGGAGTGAACAGCAACAACATGTATTACACACAGCAAAAGAATAATGCTTCCAAAAGGGATCTGAGCCGGTTGCCTTTGGCTGGTGGGGGCAGCCTGCTTTTATTCCCTTATCTGGCCCCACCCACATCCTGCTGATTGGTCCATTTTACAGAGAGCTGATTGGTGCATTTACAATCCGTGAGGAAGCCGCAGAATGCTAGACAGAAATTTCTCCAAGTCCCCACTAGGTTAGCTAGATACAGAGTACTGATTAGTGTATTTACAAACCCTGGGCTAGACACAGTGCTGATTGGTGTATCTACAATCCCTCAGCCAGACATAAAAGCTCTCCAAGTCCCCACCAGACTCAGGAGCCCAGCCGGCTTCACCCAGTGGGTTGGGCACCTGGGCCGCGGTCGGAGCTGCCCACCAGTCTTGCAGGGTGCGCCTGCACTCCTCAGCCCTTAGGCGGTCCACGGGACCCAGCGCCGCGGAGCAGGGGGCAGCGCTCGTAGGGGAGGCTCGTGCGGTGCGGGAGCCCACCGTGGTGGGGGTTTCGGGCATGGCGGGCTGCAGGTCCCGAGCCCTGCCCCGCCGGGAGGAGGCTCAGGCCCGGCGAGTATTCGAGAGCGGTGCATGCGGGCCGGCAGTGCTGAGGGACGGGGCGCATCCTCCGCAGCTGCTGGCCCGAGTGCTAAGCCTCTCACTGCCCTGGGCTGGCGGCGTCGGCCGGCCGCTCCGAGTGCGGGGCCAGCGGAACCCGCGCCCGCGCCTGCCAGAACTCGCGCTGGCCTGCGAGCGCCGCGCGCAGCCCCGGTTCCCGCCCGCTCCTCTGCCTCCACACCTCCCCGCAAGCAGAGAGAGGCGGCTCCGGCCTCGGCCAGCCCAGAGAGGGGCTCCTACAGTGCCGTGGCGGGCTGAAGGGCTCCTCAAGCGACGCCGGAGTGGACGCCGAGGCCGAGGAGACGCCGAGAGCGAGGGCTGCTAGCACGTTGTCACCTTTCAGAATCACAGAGGACTGGTCTAGGCCTTGAAGGATTGGTAAGATTTGGATATGGGGATATGATGGGAGGGAATTGTCCAAGTGGAGGCACAGTCACCCTCAGGATATTGTTTGGGAACAACTGAGATTTCTTGTTTGTGTGATGATAGAGTAAGCTAAAGCCAGATGAGGAGGATGTGGCTGCCAAGGTAAGTCGGAACCAAGTCCTGAAAGGCTCTGGGGTTCTGTCTCTAATGAGCGTTGGGCTTCGCATTGGGCTTCGCATTAGGCAATACTTTGAATGGGACTACACTTAAGGAAAAATAATCTCAGGTATTATATAAGATACATTAGAGGTAGAAAAATTAAAGGCAGAGAGGAGTCAGGACACTACACCAGGATACCAGAAACAGGAATGGAGGGACCAGTGATGAAGAGCGGGAAATTACTGCATTTGAGAGTGCGGCTCAGGTCAAAGGTTACAGATGGTTGGATTACAGGGGATTGAGAAGATGGTCTGCCTCTATAGAAATAAAGGCGTCTAATAGAAAAACAGGTTTATACTGAACCCCTAGATCTGGCTCTGAACATTTAGGTATGTGCTATACTAATTGAATCCAGAGAGATCCATGTAGTGGGTCAAGACACCTTACAAAGTGTAAAAGTTAGCTTTACAAAATGTCAAGTAAATGGAAATAAGCCAGTTATTTCTTTTGATTTCTTTCTTTCTTTCTTTTTTTTTTTTTTTTTGAGATGGAGTTCGCTCTTGTTGCCTAGGCTAGAGTGCAATGGCACGATCTTGGTTCACTGCAACCTCCGTCTCCCAGGTTCAAGTGATTCTCCTGCCTCAGTCTCCTGAGTAACTGGGATTACAGGTGCCCACCACCACACCTGGCTACCTTTTTGTATTTTTAGTAGAGATGGGGTTTTGCTATGTTGGCCAGGCTGGTCTCAATCTCCTGACCTCAGGTGACCCACCCTCTTTGGCCTCCCAAAGTGCTGGGATTACAGGTGTGAGCCACCATACCCGGCCACAAGACCAGTGATTTCTACAAAAGTCGTATGTGTTTTCAAATGAGACCAGCATAATATTTACAACTTGAGGTAATCTCAAGAGTTTACTAGAATTCTATATTAATAGATTAATATATTGTTAAAGTGCTTTGGATTCTATAAGTAAAGATACTTTCTGCCATCGTAAATAATTGAGGCAAGCAGGAATCATCAATGGATGCTTAAACTAGTGGGTGAACTTTTGAAGAGTAACAGATATTTACATGATCTAAAATTTAGCTTTCTTCTATTCTTCTTTTTCTTTTTTTTTTTTTTGAGAGGGAGTCTCGCTCTCTCGCCCAGGCTGGAGTGCAGTGGTGCGATCTCAGCTTACTGCAAACTCCACCTTCTGGGTTCACACCATTCTCCTGCCTCAGCCTCCCTAGTAGCCGGGACTACAGGCGTCCGCCACTGCACCTGGCTAATTTTTTGTATTTTTAGTAGAGACGGAGTTTCACCGTGTTAGCCAGAGTGGTCTCGATCTCCTGACCTCGTGATCCACCCGCCTCGGCCTCCCAAAGTGCTGGGATTACAGGCGGGAGCCACCGCGCCCGGCCTATTTTTCTTTATATTTATTTTTAAGGCACAAACCATTCACCAGCTTCAAAGGGTTAAAATAAAATAATGGCAGTCTCATTGTTTACCTTTGGACACTAGGAGAATTTATTTCCCACTAGAGGGCGCTCAGGTGTTGCTTAATTCACCTCTTCAGGTTTTGGGACCTCCTTTGTGACTCAAACTGTAAAATGGAATTTTAATTTTTATATTTGTGCGTGAACTTAACTAAGATTTTAGGATTAATGTAGTAACAACATTTTAAAGCTTGGGGGTGTCTTGTTTTTCCTTTTGTATTAAAAATAATTACCCAAATGACAGCAATCAAAACTCCCTCCTAAAAGAAAAAAATAAACTTCCACCATCCCCCAAATAAATTGTTTTTGTTTTCCAGCAAACATTTCTAGTCCTGGTTCATCGCAAGTTTGAGAGCCACAGTGTCTTCTCCATTATTTACCTACTCTAGAACCACTTTATAGAAGGTGGAGGTGGGGTGGGATGGCCAGGGTGAGATAAACTCTCCGTGTCAGAATTTGGTGCAAGGCACTGATACTTTTGTGAGTCTTGCCTTACATTAGACTATGCTAATGGTTCTCAACCCACCAAGCAACATCAGCATCACCTGGGAACTTGTTAGAATGGAAATTCTTGGGCCCCACCCCAGACCTATTGAATTAGAACTTTTTTTTTTTTTTTTTTTTTTTTGAGACGAAGTCTCGCTCTGTCGCCCGGGCTGGAGTGCAGTGGCCGGATCCTGGCTCACTGCAAGCTCCGTCTCCCGGGTTCACGCCATTCTCCTGCCTCAGCCTCCCGGGTAGCTGGGACTACAGGCGCCCGCCACCTCGCCCGGCTAGTTTTTTGTATTTTTTAGTAGAGACGGGGTTTCACCGTGTTAGCCAGGATGGTCTCGATCTCCTGACCTTGTAATCCGTCCGTCTCAGCCTCCCAAAGTGCTGGGATTACAGGCTTGAGCCACTGCGCCCGGCCGAATTAGAACTTCTGAGAGTGGACCCATTGGTCTGCATTTGAACAATTTTTCTGAGTGATTCTGATGAATGCTACAGTTTGAGACCCACTAGCTTAGATACTTGGTTTTTACAGGGCACACTGCTTTTGGGCAATCAGAGCTCAGGTTTTATCAGTTAGTGCCCCCTCTAAGAATCAGGAACAGACTGCCTCCAGGCTAGGTCTCAGACCCTTAGGCAAATGGCAGTCAGGGTCAAGGTGGTTTTCTACCTGCTTCAAGTTTCTAAAGAGAACTTGTCTTTCACCAGTCTCATCAGGGGCACCAGTCCATAGACCATTCACATATAGAGGGCACCATGACAGTTAAGATTTTATGGGCAGGTGTGGTGGCTCACGCCTGTAATCCTTGCATTTTGGGAGGCCGAGGCGGGTGGATCACCTGAGGTCTGGAATTTGAGACCAACCTGGTCAACATGGTGAAACCGCATCTCTACTAAAAATACAAAAAATTAGCCAGGCATGATGGCAGGTGCCTGTAATCCTAGCTACTTGGGAGGCTGAGGCAGGAGAATCGCTTGAACCTGGGGAGGTGGGGGACGGAGGTTGCAGTGAGTCGAGATTGCACCATTGCACCCCAGCCTGGAATTTTCTTTTAATCCCAGCTCTCCCACCTAATAGGACTGACTGTGAGCAAGTTACTAAACCTCTCTTTAAATTTTACTTTCCTTCTCATTTGTAAAATAGGGATGATAATAATCATCTAACAGAGTTAGTGTGAGAGAAAGGAATACAATCAGAAGGTAAATTGTGGAAATAAGGCACCATTATCTGTATATTACTGTTCCAGGAAATGCTGTAGAGTTAATAGGGTAGTTCTAGCCACATGATAGGGCTAGATACACATTAGTTGCTTTTCTTTCAAAGCTTTGTACATTTTGAGTATTCAGGGCCCTTTTAAATTGTCAAAGTGGGCTGGGGCTGGTGGTTTATGCCTGTAATCCCAGGACTTTGGGAGGTCAAGGTGGGAGCATCACTTGGGCCCCGGTTTTCAAGGCTGCAGTGAGCTGTGATTGTTGCCATGGTGCTCCAGCCTAGGCAATAAATAAATAAATAAATAATAAAAATAAAATAAAATAAAATAAAAATAATAAAAAATAAAAAATCATCAGAGTGAATTATGTTCTTGTACTGTTTTTGTTTTTTGTTTTGTTTTTTTGAGACGGAGTCTCGCTCTGTCGCCCGGGCTGGAGTGCAGTGGCCGGTTCTCAGCTCACTGCAAGCTCTGCCTCCCCGGTTTATGCCATTCTCCTGCCTCTCAGCCTCCGAGTAGCTGGGACTACAGGCGCCTGCCACCTCGCCCGGCTAGTTTTTTGTATTTTTTAGTAGAGACGGGGTTTCACCGTGTTAGCCAGGATGGTCTCGATCTCCTGACCTCGTGATCCGCCCGTCTCAGCCTCCCAAAGTGCTGGGATTACAGGCTTGAGCCACCGCGCCCGGCGTTCTTGTACTGTTTATTTCCAGCTTCACACTCCAGCTCCTGGATTTCTAGAGTGGCTGGGAGAGGGTCCTATTTTCCCTCCTTTTCTCACACAGAGGTCTTTTGGGCCAGATTTTCTATTCTTTTCCCCTCCAGATCACAAAGCTTATATTTTTATTGTAGAAAATGTGCAATATTCAATAAAGCATAAACGAGGAAATGAACATCGCCAGTCCTTCTCCAGAAGAAAACATCATTCATGTTTTGGAGTATTTCCTGCTAGACTTTTCTCCCTTGGCTTACATAAAATTGCTATCATAATGCATGTTCAATTTTCCTTCCTGCGTCAGGGCTTCTTTAGATGATTCTCTTGGCTGGGCACGGCTTTCTCTGGCTTGGGTTGCTCCTTCTTTCCCTACCCTTTCCTCCCATCCCAGCCCACCCTGATGCTTCAGATAAGATGAGGACTCCCTGCTAGACGCTTTCAAAGCGTGCTGTGCTCACTCTGTACAGTGTTGCTCATGGTCTGTAATTATACATTTACCTGTGTGATGATGTGAGTTTTCTCTGTCCGTGGCTGAACTGCAAGCTCTGGGAGAGTAGGAGCTGTGTCTGGTTTACTCACAACTGGATGCCAAGTGCTAGCACAATGCTGGACACATAGTGTGCCCTCAACAAATCATTTTTGAATGAGTAAATAAGTAAATGAAGAATTTTGTAAGCATTTTTCCCACACTGGACATGATTTTATTTTATTATTTATTTATTTTGGACGTGATTTTAACTGGTGGATGTTCGGGGATAGATGAGGTGTTCTCTCAGGATTTCAGATAAGTCCATGGATGTCTGAAGCAGCCTGTTATGGCAGGATTCCTGCGCTGGAACTAAAGAAACCCACGTTCTGCTTTTTGCTCTACCAGTTCCTCTGCTCTTGAGCAAGTCACTGAGCCTCATTTTCCTTATTTATACTCTGCTTCTCTCCCAGATAATCTCACACATTAAATACAAAAATGCATGAAAAAGCCCTTCTCAATTGCAAAGGTCCATAAAAATATATAGCGAAGGTTGTTCAAAAGATACTTTGCTTTATAAATAAATGGAGCCACTTGCTAATTTGTGCTGAGGCGCTAACTTTAAAACTTGAAATTGATTGTTTCCAAGACAGTCTCCTATTTCAAAACTTAGTAATTGGAAATAATTGTGAGTCTGAATGTCTTTAGTAGCCAAAATACATTAACTATTACTTTATTTCTTGAGGGCAGACATTGTAGAGTTAGTTTCAATTTTGTACTTAAAGATAGCAATACATAATTATGATATGTTGTGACAGTAGAAACTTAGATTTATGTTTCTTTCAAATTTCATTGTGCTGAGGCAGTCAAGATATTTTTTGGCAGACTAGACAATGAATGTAAATTACATAGATTATTTTAAAAACACACCTTAGTTTTAAATTTTTTATTTTTTTAATAAAGTAGGCTTTTTACTGATGTATAGTATACATACAAAAGAGTGCTTAAATCATCAGTATTTTGAGGATGTTCACAAATGCAATAGGCCTAATGTAATCGACAGTGAGATAAGAAAATAGAGCATGTCCAGCATCTAGAAGCCCCTCCCCTATGCCTTTCCAGATACCACCCCAAGAAGAAAACCTTTATTCTGACTTCTATCATCAGAGACTCGTTTTTCTTGTTTTAAACCTTTACAAATGAAGCCATCCACTATGTTGTCACCTTTTATGCTTGGCTTCTTTTACGCAAAGTTATTCATCCATTTTGTTGCCTGTAACAATAGTGTGTTATTCTTTTTTTTTTTTTTGCACTGCAGGAATATGTTTATTTTTGAGATCTATTGGACATCATGGTGAATATAGTTAATAATAGAACATTGTACGTTTCAAAATTGCTAACAGTGTACATTTCAAATGATCTCACCACAAGAATTGTTAAATATGTGGGGTGATGTGTATGTTAACTAGGTTGATTCAGTTATTTCACATTGTATTTAAAGACCATAATAACGCTTGGTATCACATTACATATATAGAATTATAAATGGTCAACTTTTAAATTTTTCTTATTTATTTATTTATTAATAGAGACTAGATCTTGCTATGTTACCCAGGCTTGTCTTGAACTCCTGGGATCAAGTGATCCTCCAGTCTTGGCCTCCCAAAATGTTGGGATTACAAGCCTGGGCCACTTAACCCACCCAAACCCTAGTTTTTGCATATACTCTGTACCTTATTCAATAGGAAAGGAATATGATACAATTTGGAATTTTCGAAATGGAGCTGATATCTTTGTGATATGATTAATATTCATATTTAAAGGTGGGATGAAAGAAAGTTTTCCACCAAGGTCTTAGATGCCAAGAATTAGAATAAATAACCCCCTAACTAAATTTTATTGGTTGATTCTTTGGTAGTTTTCCATTGTATCTTAAATAATTCCCTTTCTGTTTTAGGTTATGTGATGGTACTTGAAATGTATATACATTGAGGACATAAAACATTTTGGAGAACAGATAAGAATTGAAACTATGATAGAAAGAAAGACAAGTCTCTTACTATCTGTGAAAATTTGTGAGTTCGTAGATAAAATGAGGCAGTGTTTCCTGATTTTATTTTTTGATAACTCCAACACACTCTGTTGAAAAAGAAACATTTTTCTTTTCTTTCTTTGTAACACCAATTAATAAACACATAGCATTTTAGAAGAGGAAAATACTTTAAAAGTTCAATGTCCTTGTTTCATAGATAATGTCTAACATTTACAAAGAAATTTACAATTGCTTCCAGATAACATGATTTCATAGAATCCTCAGAACTCTATTATTACCCTCAATTTAAAATGAGGAAATGGAGACTCTGAGGACTTAAATGACTTATCTAAGGTCACAGAGATAAACATAATGATGGATAATATTAATTGAGCACTTACTCTATGCCAAGCCTTCCTCATGCATGATCACATTTAATCCTCACAATAGACCTATTACCTCTTACATAATATGTGACAAGGTAGCATTATAAATCAGTGCTAAGAAACTGGCATAACTGACTTTTTTCCTGTATTCTCTTCTATAGACACAACCTAAATATTACATAAAATCAACATGATAATATGTATTTAGGATAGTATCGCATTGCGATGTATGAGGTTGATTGGTTAAGTAAATAGTATTCTCATTTTACAGATGAGAAAATATGGACATGGAGAATTAAAGACTCTCATAGTAGTACTGTGCTAGCTGACAATGATGAGCAGAGGTAAGAAGCCAGTTCTTTTCACCACACTAGCTTCTTTTTCTCTGACATGTGTCTCAGAATGTGGAGTGGGCAATTGGTGACTTGGATCCAAAGCTAAGGACAAAGAGGCACCAAGAACCTCATATTCCGAGTACTGGAGGCCAAGTACCTCCTCCAGGATTTAGTAAGAGTCAGGCAAACTGACTAGGCATTCCCCTAATCATCATCTGAGACTCAACCACTCCTCATGCCCAATCTGTTTACACTTTCGACTAGACAGGGAAGACAGGCATATGATGAGAGTCTCAAGTCTTTGGTGAAAAGTACAGTGACTCCTGCTTTGAAGCCAAAGACTGGGTGCCCTGAGGACCACCTACAGAGAGTGGGACTAAATGAGAAGAATGACATCTTATTTCTTAGCTCACACCAGCTGATCTGACCCCAGTGCCTCTGAGAGTAAGGGAATGGAGAATTGAGATAATGAGGCAGAGGGAAGTGAGGCAGTGGAGCAGGCTGCACCCACCTGGTGGTATGGCAGTTCTGTATGGGTCTTCCAGGGGTCAGAAAGCCACCATGAAAGTAGCCGGACTTGACTTAACCTGCCAATACTCTACTCAAAAGGAGTTGGGGGAATGCCAGGGGAAGCAACTGAGGGGGTGGTAGAAGAGCCAGGTGGAGGGTGCTCCCACAGCAGGAAACTCTGTCCTGGGGAGACTCCTGCAAGTCCCTAACGTAGCCCATGGAAGAGCCTGTGTTGGGACACGCACCACAAAGAGACTAATCGACAGCACCAGCCAAGAGAAGACCACAGCTGCAGCACTGAATGAGACAGTTCCTTTCTGTCTCTGCATCTACTACAAACCACCATCCCCAAAGCCAACAACTCAAGAGGGATGGAAGGTGGAGACTGCACCCCTTTTCCATTTC